>NW_028008001.1:0-929 GCF_054177405.1 Leptonychotes weddellii | reverse complement strand
AACCCTTTAGATTTCGGTAGAGTATATTGGGCCCTTAGTATTGAAAGAGCACTAGGCCCTTTTGTCTTAGTGTTTAGGTAACAGGCTCCACATTCCATAGAGTCATTTGCCAGCAAAGGGCCTGGAGTTTTCTTCTCTGAAATAATTACTCTAAGGGAGGGTCCCCTCCTCCATATTTTAGTATTCTTTTGATGAAAGCACAGTTTCCTACCCTTGTTTTATTCCATCCTTCATGCTCTTCGGGTCATTAGCCCAGATTCCACCAACATTACTGAAACTTCTCTTTATTCCCTCTATCATTTTCCTTCAGATACTATCTCCATTAAATCTATCTAATAGAAAAACTGCCCGGTGAAATGAATATAACTTTAGGACCATCAGTAGCCAGGGAATGGTTGATTTCCCCCTGGATTATTTGCTGGTAACTGATATAAGCAATCATTTTCTCTCATCTGAAAATTATTTTTTATTACATAAGGAAAGCACGTGTGTGAAAAGCCAAAGTTTCACTGGGTTGACACTCGATGGTGCAGGCTCCCCCCTGCTATCCGTAAGTGAGGGTCCTGTGAAACCTTTCGTAAACCGAAATGACGTGAAGCAAAGAACCAACTACCACTTTGTGAAAGTGAAAATCCTCTTCAAATTTCTTTGGGTTAGCGAAAACAGGTACGAATGTAGGTCCTTCATAAAACCAAAGTGGCACAAAGCAAACTTTTGGAGAGCGGGGAGACCTATATTCAATTAAGGAACACAAATTTCTGAATTCTTTGTGGACCCAGCTATCCCATTTTCTCCTGAGGCTACTGAGAGAGACCTAACTTCAGGGAGTAACAGACACATCAGGTTGGAAAGAATTACATTCTCTTTCATTGGGCTTTAGCTCCAAACACCCATGCAGAACAGCAGGAGCTGGGTGGAACTCCTTGGAG
>NW_028008000.1:0-929 GCF_054177405.1 Leptonychotes weddellii | reverse complement strand
AACCCTTTAGATTTCGGTAGAGTATATTGGGCCCTTAGTATTGAAAGAGCACTAGGCCCTTTTGTCTTAGTGTTTAGGTAACAGGCTCCACATTCCATAGAGTCATTTGCCAGCAAAGGGCCTGGAGTTTTCTTCTCTGAAATAATTACTCTAAGGGAGGGTCCCCTCCTCCATATTTTAGTATTCTTTTGATGAAAGCGCAGTTTCCTACCCTTGTTTTATTCCATCCTTCATGCTCTTCGGGTCATTAGCCCAGATTCCACCAACATTACTGAAACTTCTCTTTATTCCCTCTATCATTTTCCTTCAGATACTATCTCCATTAAATCTATCTAATAGAAAAACTGCCCGGTGAAATGAATATAACTTTAGGACCATCAGTAGCCAGGGAATGGTTGATTTCCCCCTGGATTATTTGCTGGTAACTGATATAAGCAATCATTTTCTCTCATCTGAAAATTATTTTTTATTACATAAGGAAAGCACGTGTGTGAAAAGCCGAAGTTTCACTGGGTTGACACTCGATGGTGCAGGCTCCCCCCTGCTATCCGTAAGTGAGGGTCCTGTGAAACCTTTCATAAACCGAAATGACGTGAAGCAAAGAACCAACTACCACTTTGTGAAAGTGAAAATCCTCTTCAAATTTCTTTGGGTTAGCGAAAACAGGTACGAATGTAGGTCCTTCATAAAACCAAAGTGGCACAAAGCAAACTTTTGGAGAGCGGGGAGACCTATATTCAATTAAGGAACACAAATTTCTGAATTCTTTGTGGACCCAGCTATCCCATTTTCTCCTGAGGCTACTGAGAGAGACCTAACTTCAGGGAATAACAGACACATCAGGTTGGAAAGAATTACATTCTCTTTCATTGGGCTTTAGCTCCAAACACCCATGCAGAACAGCAGGAGCTGGGTGGAACTCCTTGGAG
>NW_028007999.1:0-929 GCF_054177405.1 Leptonychotes weddellii | reverse complement strand
TGCCATGGCCAGACTCCTGGGCTGATGAGCTGCCCTCAACACAGCACAGGAGACCCGGGCTACACTGGGTGATCCTGATCTTAGCTTGTACTTGGCAAGCACCTCCAACCTGGTGCCCCTGTGCCTTTAGGAGTCCACTAAATGGCCTATCAGACTTCTAGCCTCAACCCAGATCAAAGAGTGTCAGCCCAACAGCACTACCTCCCCTGAGCCTTCTTGTCCACTGACCCTCCCTCACTGTTCCCCCAGAGGGGCTGACTCAGGCCCTGCCCTCACACGGGACAGAGAGACACTTCCCTGGCATACACCCAGAGCCCCCTCCTGACCAAGGACTGCCTCCTGCCGGCATCAGCTCCCTGTGGCTGGCTCCTCTCGGTGGGCCTGACCCTCAGCCTGCACTGTCCCTTCTAGAAGGTGTGAAATTAGAAGCACGAGGGGGTATGTTCCACTTGGCAGAACAACTCAATAGCCTTCACTCCCACAGCTCTTCCCTCCCATGTGTGGGGACTGTCCCAAGGAGGGCCTCCAAGTCCAAACCAGAGTTTCACGGGGTTCCCTCCTGCTGGACCAGAATGAGGTCACGTAGCGGCAAGGCTGGGCCACAAGCAGCCCCAAAGCCTGCAGGCCTCCTACACAGACCAGTAATCTCAAAACAAGAGTGAAATCACAACTCAACAGCTAAAAGCCGGACGTGTGAGACGAGTAGAGTGGAAACCGCAGAGACCTGAATACCAGTCCCAGCTCTGCAACCCTAAGCTGCATGGGACCCCTACAATTCCAAACCTCTCCCTGGGCCTCGGCTGCCCCCCCCAACCTGGGATCCAAAGCACTTTCAAATCAGCCATCTTCACCCGTGGGACAAAATCCCTGGGCACCAAGGATCCACTCGGGGGCCCTGGGGCTACTCAGTCCCATGTTGTGGGACGTGG
>NW_028007998.1:0-929 GCF_054177405.1 Leptonychotes weddellii | reverse complement strand
AAAAGAAAGAAATACAGCAGTTATAACTTGGTGAAGCCCCCTCCTTTTAACTCACAAAAAAAAACCACACACAAAGGAAAAATAAAACCTACATGTTGGGACTAAAATGGGAGAAGGTGGTTAAATCCCAAGATCATGCAATATTAAACAATGTCCCTTCCCACTCCCTGTATTCCACTCACATCTAAACCTTTCTTCTTAATCCAGGCCCGAAGCCCATCCACATTCCAGGAGCAGATCTTGAGAGTGGCCGATTTACCATTGGGGGAGGTTTTCTGATCTGGGGGGTCCTCATACAGGACCGGCCCCTCTCCTGCCTCTTTTTCGTTTTTCTTTGTTCCCACCTTACTCTTCTTGGCTTCTGGCTCTATAAAATAATATACATTTATAAAAAGTTGTCAGAAAGCAACTTTGATCCGATTTACTACAGACCCACTGAGAGCCTACAGTTGCTGCGACTTTACAAACTGCAAGAACAGAGTAGGTTCCCACTTCCCGTTCACCGAAGGAATCGGAAACACCCCCACGGCAGTCTCTAGGGAGAGGGGCTCATTTCGTTCTCTTACCAATCTTAGGTTCTTCCCCGTCTTCTGCCACAGCTCCCTTTTTCCCACGCTTCGGCATCACTGTAACGAACGCCCTCCTGAACTTGTACCACGTCGCCCACCGAAGCAGTATTTTTACCGCGTTACCTGCACACGAGAGGTCGTGAAACCAGCTAAGGCTGGGAAAAGACTCTTCCCTCGGGCGCCCCCGAACTAGGTACCACCTTTCAAACCATATTATCTCTGAACCCTTTCCCCGCCTCCAGGCACCACAGGCCCTCCAGCCCCTCACCCACAAAACTAGATCATTTCAGGGTGCCTTGAGCCGTCCTCGCGAGATCTGTCCTCCGGCCAATCGAGGGCCTTAATTTAGGCTTCTGACTT
>NW_028007997.1:0-929 GCF_054177405.1 Leptonychotes weddellii | reverse complement strand
GGCCTTCCGTGGGACGCCTCCAGCACGGTGACCCCGACGGGCCCCCTGCGAGGACTCACAGGCCCCGGGGAGAGAAGCCCCGGCTCCTCGGTGTTCTGCCCGCTCCTGTGCCAACCACGCCTCCCACCACGCCGCTGGACTCGCCCACGCCGTCCTCCCGCCCGAGGTGCTCCACTCCTTCCCTTCCAGGGATCCCTGCTCCGCCCGGGCAGCCCGGCCTCGTGCGGGTTCTCAGGCGGGAACAACTTCGACTGCTCTGTCGGCGCTGTGTTCTTGGCATCACAGCCACGATTCCGGTCTTCCTACCCACAGTCTGCGTGGCCAGAGCCACGACTGGCTGCCTTTCTGTCTTGCAGGATGCCGCACATCCGGGACAAAACCCAGAAGAGCTATCTGTGGTCCGACGGGAGGTGCTGAGCCCCGCGGGTCCGGCTGCCGCACCTGGTGACCTGCCCAGGGCGCACCCTCCACTGCCCCCTCGCCGGCTCGCGCAGCCTAAGACCATCCGCCCACGTCCGCGTGGACTGCCCGCCCCCCTGACCGCCGTCCGCCCGCGCTCTGGCACGCGAAGGAGCTCCGGGCCGGAGGCTGACACCCCACCTTCTAAGATCACAGAAGGGGCCGCCAAGCGTGTCCCAGAGTAGGCTTCACGCATGTCTTAAAACACGTCTCAGTGAGCACTGGCAACATGGCTAAAGGTCCCTACCCTGCTGAACGGATCATCCTTCCTAAGGAGGGTCTGGACAAACATTTTCAGGAGTCCATAATGACTAGAGTTTCTCACAAGCTTGCGGAGGTTCACACCAGTCACGGCAACGTGCCCACAGCGCGCTCGCGGAGATCAAGGCGATCCCTCCCCTGAACGGGCTCCTTTCTCTCCTACCTTTCATGTGACGGTCGGAGGAATTTTTAGTCGTGACGTGATTCAT
>NW_028007996.1:0-929 GCF_054177405.1 Leptonychotes weddellii | reverse complement strand
GAGGGGAGTAGAAATTACCATCTATTTGGATGTATCTTAAATGTAGACCACTGGATATGTGAATTGCTGAAACTCAAAAAATATGTATCCCTCCCAAGACCCTGTCCCAGGAAAGTACTAGACTGTATGCTCTACCAAAACAGAGTAAATCAGAAAAAGGGGAAAATAGGGGATCCAGGAAACCCAGAATCTGACACCAGAAAGATTTCCCAGGCTGATCCCTTAGTAAGGGAGATCCCAAGGACACAGCTGGGTTAGTGAGAAACCAGTTCAGACCAGGGCAGGCCTCAAATTCTGGAAGGAATTCCTCCAAGTTTGAAATGACAGAACACTTAAGTATGTTGAGAGGAACTTATTACAAACGAGGGTGATGTGGGGGTTGGATTCATGATTTTTTTTTTTTAAAGGCAAAAAAAACATTATGAGCTCCAGGAAAGGCAAAATATGGAAGAAAGGAAAAGCACTGAGCACTTAGCAGGGCTCAGAGGTCAGTAACATTTCCACAATCATCTTATAGACAATGAAAACTGGTCTATCCCAAACCGTAAGTACATGGAGGCAGAGATGGGCAGCGCATGGATGGTGGCTCAGGACAGTGGAATTCTCTCCTCCCACAGAAGGGATTCATCAAGAGACAACACCAAAAATTGGGGAAAAGTGTTATAAGTTATTTAGAGCTACAGATGTAAAAATCAAAGAAACGAGTTTTAAACATCGGAACGTGGTTGCGGCAGTGGGAAAGGAGGGTTTGGGAGGGGATGAGGGCCTGTCTTCTCAGCTGTGGAGTCACTGGACTCTAGATAATATTCAAAACTAAAACTCTGGGAAGACATTTAAAAAGTCAGTCAGACCACGGATTTTACTTTACTATGTAACACACTGAAAAATGCACATCAGAACATTAAAAACAGGGCAACAACTATGGCTAC
>NW_028007995.1:0-929 GCF_054177405.1 Leptonychotes weddellii | reverse complement strand
GAGGCCCTGGTTCTGTGAGGACAGGGAAGCTCAGAGACCTACCGAGGTCAGACAGTAGGTGGTAGAGGCCGGGGTCAGAATCCGGCTTCTCTAGTTCTCATTCTCTATGTCGTTTTTGATTTTTTTTTTAAAGATTTTATTTATTTATTTGAGAGAGAGAGAAAGAGAGAGACAGCACATGAGACGGGGGAGGGTCAGAGGGAGAAGCAGACTCCCCCCGCCCGAGCAGGGATCCCGATGCGGGACTCGATCCAGGGACTCGATCCAGGGACTCCAGGATCATGACCTGAGCCGAAGGCAGTCGCTTAACCAACTGAGCCACCCAGATGCCCTCTATGTCGTTTTTAAAGCAGCTACTAAACATGTGCCTCAGTTTCTTTGACTTCAAACCTGGGGGATGAGGAGGAGGATTCCACTGTCTCAAGGCAATTATGGAGATCAAATGTGATGATGTATGTGCAAGTCAAGGTCAAGAGCATGAAAGCAAGCTGGTCCATGAGGGAGCTGGGATCCTCACTCCAGGGTGACGGTCTCCAAATGCTTCACCCGACACTGTCTCCTCCTGCTAACACATCACTGCACCACTGTCCCCATCTTTCATGCAAACCACACTACAGGAGAGCGAAGGCAGAGTCCCAGGAACTGAGCTTCCTGCCTCCTGAGCCCTAAGGGTCTGGGAGTGCGGGCTCTGGTTAGTGAGAGCAAGGGCACACATTAGCACCCAAATCATCTGGCCCAGCCCAGTTCGAGACCGTGGATACCTTCCCCTGTCCTTAGAGAGCTCCAGGGAGCATCTGGGGCCCGGGAGCTGGTGGGCAATTTTTACAGGCCACAGAATGAGAAAGGGTGCTGTCTCATCCCTGCATTCCAAGAAACAATCTGGTCTTTTTAACCATCACTTTTTCGTGACTGTCTCAAATTCAACTGGT
>NW_028007994.1:0-929 GCF_054177405.1 Leptonychotes weddellii | reverse complement strand
TTTAATCACATACAAAAAGTCTACACTTTTACTTTCCCCCCTTCATACTTTATGTTATTGTCATGATATACATTATTCATAGTTGGTATTTTTTAAGATTTTTTAAAATTTTTATTTATTTGAGAGAGAGAAGGAGAGCATGCACAGAGTGGGCAGAGAGACAGAAGGAGAAGCAGACTCTCCACTGAGCTTGGAGCCCAATGCAGAGCCCGATCCCAGGACCCTGAGATTATGGCCTGAGCTGAAGTCAGACACTTAACCAACTGAAGTATCCAGGTACTTCAATAGTTTGTATTTTTTAGTATATTTTAAAATTTATAGTTATTTTAATACTTTTGTTTTTTAACTTTTTAATAAAGATTAAAAGTAACTTACCCACTACCATTGCAGTAATACACTGTTCTGTATCTGTCCACATACCTTTACCAACAAATTTCATACTAACTTTTTTTTTTAAAGATTTTTTTTTTTATTTGACAGAGAGAGACACAGCGAGAGAGGGAACACAAGCAGGGGGAGTGGGAGGAAGAAGCAGGCTTCCCGCGGAGCAAGGAGCCCAATGTGGGACTCGATCCCAACACCCCCAGATCACAACCTGAGCCCAAGGCAGACGCTTAACGACTGAGCCACCCAGGCACCCTTCATACTAACTTATGCTATCATTTTGCTTTTTAGTGCCCTTTCATTTCAACTTGAAAAACTCTCTTTAGCATTTCTTGTAGGACAAGTCAAGTAAGTAGTGATCTCAGCTTTTTTTTGGAAAATTTTCATCTCTCTTTCATGCTAGATGTAATATTCTTTATTGATTTTTTTTTCTTTTAGTACTTTGACTACGTCATCCCACTCCCTTTTGGCCTTCAAGCTTTTTGCTGATAAATTCGCTGATAGTCTTATGGCAGGGGGTGGGGAGTAGGGAGTTGGGCAGGGGA
>NW_028007993.1:0-929 GCF_054177405.1 Leptonychotes weddellii | reverse complement strand
CCACGTCCCACAACATGGGACTGAGTAGCCCCAGGGCCCCCGAGTGGATCCTTGGTGCCCAGGGATTTTGTCCCACGGGTGAAGATGGCTGATTTGAAAGTGCTTTGGATCCCGGGTTGGGGGGGGCAGCCGAGGCCCAGGGAGAGGTTGGGAATTGTAGGGGTCCCATGCAGCTTAGGGTTGCAGAGCTGGGACTGGTATTCAGGTCTCTGCGGTTTCCACTCTTCTCGTCTCACACGTCCGGCTTTTAGCTGTTGAGTTGTGATTTCACTCTTGTTTTGAGATTACTGGTCTGTGTAGGAGGCCTGCAGGCTTTGGGGCTGCTTGTGGCCCAGCCTTGCCGCTACGTGACCTCATTCTGGTCCAGCAGGAGGGAACCCCGTGAAACTCTGGTTTGGACTTGGAGGCCCTCCTTGGGACAGTCCCCACACATGGGAGGGAAGAGCTGTGGGAGTGAAGGCTATTGAGTTGTTCTGCCAAGTGGAACATACCCCCTCGTGCTTCTAATTTCACACCTTCTAGAAGGGACAGTGCAGGCTGAGGGTCAGGCCCACCGAGAGGAGCCAGCCACAGGGAGCTGATGCCGGCAGGAGGCAGTCCTTGGTCAGGAGGGGGCTCTGGGTGTATGCCAGGGAAGTGTCTCTCTGTCCTGTGTGAGGGCAGGGCCTGAGTCAGCCCCTCTGGGGGAACAGTGAGGGAGGGTCAGTGGACAAGAAGGCTCAGGGGAGGCAGTGCTGTTGGGCTGACACTCTTTGATCTGGGTTGAGGCTAGAAGTCTGATAGGCCATTTAGTGGACTCCTAAAGGCACAGGGGCACCAGGTTGGAGGTGCTTGCCAAGTACAAGCTAAGATCAGGATCACCCAGTGTAGCCCGGGTCTCCTGTGCTGTGTTGAGGGCAGCTCATCAGCCCAGGAGTCTGGCCATGGCA
>NW_028007992.1:0-11973 GCF_054177405.1 Leptonychotes weddellii | reverse complement strand
TATGGTACTGGCACAAAAACAGACACATAGAGCAATAGAATAGAATAGAGAGCCCAGAAATGGACCCTCAACTCTATGGTCAACTAATCTTCAACAAAGCAGGAAAGAATATCCAATGGAAAAAGACAGTTTCTTCAACAAATGGTGTTGGGGAATTGGACAGCCACATGCAGAAGAATGAAACTGGACCATTTCCTTACACCACACACAAAAATAGACTCCAAATGGATGAAAGACCTAAATGTGAGACAGAACTCCATCAAAATCCTAAAGGAGAACACAGGCAGCCACCTCTTCGACCTCAGCCATAGCAACTTCTTCCTAGAAACATCATGAAATGCAAGGGAAGCAAGGGCCAAAATGAACTATTGGGACTTCAACAAGATGAAAAGCTTTGCACAGCAAAGGAAACAGTCAACAAAACCAAAAGACAACTGACAGAATGGGAGAAGATATTTGCAAATGACAGATCAGATAAAGGGCTAGTATCCAAAATCTATAAAGAACTTCTTAAATTCAACACCCAAAGAACACATGATCCAATCAAGAAATGGGCAGAAGACATGAACAGACATTTTTCCGAAGAAGACATCCAAATGGCCAACAAACATATGAAAAAGTGCTCAACACCACTCGGCATCAGGGAAGTCCAAGTCAAAACCTCAATGAGATACCACCTCAAACCAGTCAGAATGGCTAAAATTAACAATGTCAGGAAACGACAGATGTTGGCGGGGAAGCAGAGAAAGGGGAACCCTCCTACACTGTTGGTGGGAATGCAAGCTGGTGCAGCCACTCTGAAAAACAGTATGGAGGTTCCTCAAAAAGGTGAAAATAGAGCTATCATACGACCCAGCAATTGCACTACTGGGTATTTACCCCAAAGATTGAAATGTGGATCCGAAGGGGTATGTGCACCCCAATGTTTATAGCAGCAATTTATTTTTCTTGTCTGATTGCTGTAGCTAGGACGCCAAGGAGTGTGATGAATATGAGTGGTAAGAGTGACATCTTTGTCTTGTTTCTGATTTTAGAGGAAAAGCTCTCAATTTTTCACCACTGAGTCTGATGTTAGCTGTGTTTTTTTCACATATGGTCTTTATTATGTTAGGGTATGTTCCCTCTAAACCCACTTTGTTGAGAGTTTCTATCATGAATGGATGTTGATTGTGTCAAATGTTTTTTCTTCATCCATTGAGATGATCATATGATTTTTATCCTTCATTTTGTTGTGGTGTATCACATTGATTGATTTGGAAATGTTGAACAATTCTTGCATCTTCAGAATAAATTTTACATGATCATGGTGAATGATCTTGTTGAATACAGTTTGCTAACATTTTGTTGAGTATTTTTGCATCTATGTTCAGCAGGGATATTAGGCTGTAGTCCCCTGCTATTATTGTATTACCATCAATTTCTCTTTTTATGTCCATTAATATTTGCCTCATGTATTTAGGTGCTCTAGTGTAAGGTGCATAGATATTTACAACTGTTACATCCACTTCTGGATTAATCCCTTTTTAAAGCTTATTTTGCCTGATATGAGTATTCCTACCCTGGCTTTTTTTTCCACTTCCATTTGCATGGTGTATAAAGAGAAGATGTTTTTTTATCCATTCTGCCACCCTATGTCTTTTGATTGGAGCATTTATACCATCTACATTTGAAATAATTATAGATAGGTATGTACTTATTGACATTTGTTATTTGTTTTCTGGTTGTTTTTGTAGTTCTCTGTTCCTTTCTTCTTCTCTTGCTCTCTTTGTTTGTGATTGATGAGCTTCTTTAATGTTATGTTTGGCTTTCTATTTATTTTTTGTGTATCTATTATAGGTTTTGGGATTGCCATTATCATTAGGTTCATATATAACATCCTAAGTATACAGTAGTCTATACCCTGTAATTTGATGTCAGTTCAATTTGATGGGAATTTAAGTTCAAACACATTTAAGAATGTTTTTCTCTTTTTTTACTCCCTCCAGGTTTTATATATATGCTATCGTATTTTATATCTTTTTATTCATAATTGCCTTACTTGTAATTACGGCCATTTCTTTTCCATGTAAAGTTCCTTAACATTTCTTATAAGACTGGATTAGTGATGATAAACTCCTTTATCTTTTGTTTGTCTGGGAAACTGTTTATTTCTCCTTCAAATCTAAATGATAACCTTGGTGGGTAGAGTATTCTTGGATATAGTTTTTTTTCCTTTCAGCACTTTGAATATGTCATGTCATTTACTTCTGGCCTACAAAATTTCTGCTGAAAATTTCAGCTGATAGCCTTATAGTGTTTCCTTTGAAAATAATTTTTTGCTCCTCTCTTGCTGCTTTTAAGATTCTCTCTTTATCTTTAATCTTTTACATTTTAATTACTATATTTCATGCTGTGGCGCTCCTTGGGTTCATCTTGTTCCACACTCTGTGTTTCATGGACTTAGATGTCTACCTCCTTCCCTAGGTTAGGGAAGTTTTCAGCTATTGTTTCTTCAAATAAGTTTTCTACTCCTTTCTCTCTCTTCTTCTGGGACCCCTACAATGCAAGTATTTGCATGATATTGTCCAAGAGACCCCTTAGCCTATCCTCATTTTTAAAACTTCTCTTTTTGCTGTTTAGCTTGGGTGCTTTCTATTACCCAATCTTCCAGATCACTGATACATTCTTCTCCATCTACTAATCTACTGTTGATACACTCTAATGTATTGTTTATTTCCATTATTATATTCTTCAACTCTGTTTTTTCTAAGGAGAAATAGAGTATTAAAGGATATAGGAAGAAGAAAATAAATAGTGAACACAAAGGTGAAAAGATGAAAATGGGAGACATGTAAAGGAGAAAGAAGAGAGCAAAGTCTGAAAAAGTTGACCAAGGGCTCTACATTTAATAGCATGGTATAGAGAAAGCCCTGTTACCAGAGCAAGAAAGAGGTAAGTATCTGCAAGATACTGAAAGTCTTCTTAGAAAAAGAGAGAAGCAGACAACAACAACAATGACAACACCCTAGACAGAGCCTTCAAAAAGTCAAGGTCCATGGCATTTTCTACTTAAAATATGCATGGCCTTAACCAGGCCTAAGTTTCAGCCAGAGCTCCTTTCCAATCTCCCAGTACAATCCAAACTGAAGGTTTTCCCATTCCATTTGCTACAGAGACATTTGCTTCCCTTTAAATCAATAGCTCAAATCCACAGTGTCACAGGCCCACCCAATTCCATGCCAGCCTGAGTCATATCAGCAAGCAGAGTTTGATGCTGACCTTTTCATATTCGGTGTTTGACTGCCTGGCCCATAAGTGGGTCTCATTTCTCTCTGTTTACAACTTCACTAAGCTGCAAAGAGGGGACAGTCAGTCGAAATACCAAAAGCTAAAAGGTCACAGAAGACAGCTTACTATTTGCCAATGATTTTTAATCATTCACTCTGCAATACACCTGAGACTCTACAGTTAATTCCATTTGTTATTGACAGAAAGAATTTCACCCAGCCTTCATTTCTAGGATTTAACAGAAACCAGAGACAAATACCATAGAATTATGGGGATTGGGAATGATTCAATTCAATTCACCAGGCTTTTCTCCAATACCTTTAACATGCCCAGCAATGTGTTGATTATTATGGGAACACAAAAGAAGCAAAAATGATGCACATTATTTTACTGAGTTTTGAGAAAGTATGTAGAGACAAGGCATACCCATATAACTCACATCTTCTCAAGCTCTTCAGAGCCTGTGGGTATTAAATGAAGTCACCAAAGCACATTGAATAGATGGAATGAAATCTAATACTGTCTTAGAATCAAACACTATGTATCCCTCTAAAACAGAGTTTCTCAACCTCAGCACTATTGACATTTGGAGCCAGATAATTCATTGCGGGGAGCTGTCCTGTCCATTTTAAGATATTTAGCAGCATCCCTAGCCTCTCCTCACCAGATGCTAGTAGCACCTCTCCCAGTTGTGACAACCAAAATAGGCTCCAGATATTGCCAAACGTCCCTTGTAGGGCAAAATCATCCCTCGTTAAGAACCACTGCTCTAAAAAAGGAAACAAATTTATATTTGTTGACATATTATTAGTGAAAAGTGAAAGATGCAGAAGATTCTCTCATATATATCTGAAAAAATCTTCTATATCTTAGGCTTTTCACTAATAATATATAATATTATATATATGCATATGTTTTGTATATGTATATGTATATAGAAAGCCTAAACCAATGACTCTTAACCCTGTCAACACATTATAATTACTGGAGGAACTTATAAAAAATCTCTGGAGGTAAGACCTGGGCACTGGAATTTTTTTTCAAAGTTCCTCTGGTGCTTCTATTATTATTCAACCAGGGTTGTAACTACCCAGAGACTTGTTAAAACACAAATAGCACAGCCACATCTCTGGAGTTTCTAAGTCAGTAAATCTGGGATGAGGCCAAGTAATTTGCATTTCTAACAAGTTCCCAGGTGATGCACATAGTGCCAGTCCAGGGACCACACTGAGAACCACTGATCTAGAAGGATAATGGTTATTATTGACAGTGCTCTTTTCATCTCTTAAATGGAATTGTAGAGAAGAGGAAAAGGGACAGCTCTATTCCTGATCTTATATTCTTCTGTATTGTTCCAGAGTTTATGATAGCCATGTATTACTTTTATAATAGTTTTTAAATTTCCAAAACTAAAGAGCACATTGCCAATATTTGAAACCTCCTTTATGTTTCTTCTAATTGCCTCCCTATCCTTTCACCAGAGATTTACAAAGAGTCTATCTCTTTTACTATCCTGAATATTTTGTTAATCATTCTCTCACTTTTTAAAAGTAGTTTTATCACTCAAATCCATATCCCTAAAAAATACATCACTTATCAATTTTTAAACATTACAAAACTAAAATTATACTATCTGTATTTATCTAGGGCATGCTATTTTTTTGGTAAATGCCATGATTTTTAGATGTACCTATGTTGATGTGTATAGCTGTGGCTTACTCATTTTTCATTCATTGCATGATTTTCCCCAATATATTTATACATATTATTTGTACATTCATATTTTCCCAGGTTTTTCCACTTACAAACAATGCTGCTATGAACATTCACGTACATGCACATGTTTGCATTTACTGGGTAAAAAAATTATACCAATCCACATTCCCAACAACAGTAGATTAGGGTTCCCATTATGCCATATCTTCACCAATACTTGATATTAACTGATTATAATTATTTCTCAGTTGACTATTGCAAAATGAGATCTCTTTGCTGTTTTAACTTGCATCTCCATGATACAAGTTAGTTTCTAAAGGAAATAACTTTATGCTTCAATCAGACATGTGTAATATTAGAGGTACAAATATTTAACTCCCTAACAAACTCCTTGGGGCACTCTTCACAAACACCCATAGGTGGGAAGGAATGAATCCTGTGTTTGCTGACCAAGGGCTTAATGAATTCAATCACATAATAATGATATTGACCATATGTCTGCTTTGAGTATTTTAAGTATTTTAAGTTAATTCCACATTCATTTCACAGAAGAGACAATGGAAACTGAGTTTAACAAATCTTTCCCAATCACACCACTGGCTTTTTGACAAAGATGGGGCCACAAAATAATTAAAAGGCAAAACTAAAAGCAAGCTTGGAATTTGCCTCTCCCAACCCTTCACTTTTGAATAGAAAAAATATAGAAAATAGCATAGAAGTGATTTATTCAAGGTCATATAGCCAGTTTATAGTTGAGCTGAAAATAGAATACAAATCCAGTCATCTTTTCAGTATACCCCAATCCTCTGAGAATAAGCCTGTGAAAGAGATTCAGGATGGAAATCTATGACATGAGGATGGGTGTGGATAAAAGAAATGGGCCTTAGAAACAGGAAATTAATCAGTAGGCTCAGGACAAAAAGGCCATTGCCCTGGAGTGCTTTTGACATCATTGAGAGATGGTCTCAATGTTCCTGTCCACAGTTGAGGCACTAAACCCCCAGGAGTGTACCAAGTTAGACTGATCAATGAAGGATCATGCTTTCTAATGGGGGAGTCACCAACTATAGAGTAACCTGCCAGCCACCTTGATGTGGGTTTCTAAAAGTCATTGTTTTAAAGCAGGCACCATTGCACTGGCTGAAAATACCTCAGTCAGATTATCATGCTCTTAATTAGCCATGCATGATGGCAATCAATTAAGGATGGCATAAAAGCCAATAGAAATAATGCAACTCTCATTAGGGATTTCTCATTTGTTATATGAGTGTATCTACTGGGTGAGTTCCCATTAAGGCAAACTGGGGCCTATTATTTAAGCTATTTCAGGAGAGTGCTAGGTTATCTTTCCATTTGACATTTATTGTACCTGGCATAAAGGTTAAAAACAATTATGTTCATTTGGAATATTTATTATCTTATGATATTCAAGCAGGGCCATTATGTTTGTTTTCTTCTCCTTATCAAAGCTGGTCAAGGAGAGACTTTTTAATGAGCTTGAGCTAAATAGTAAGGAAATTTTCCCTTTCCTGCACTCAGAGAGATAAACCTGGAAATAAACCTGGTAATAGAGATACTCTGTAAAAGATTTAGCTCTGAGACTTATTATTTATCATTTGCATATTGCTGCAGCTGCACATGCACTGGGCCAGTTTTCACTATCTGAAAGAGTCATATTAGCATTCCCCAGGAGAGCACAATCAAATTGGGATTTAGAGGGGAGTTAGAGGGAGTTAGAGGGCCTGGCTTCAAGACCTTGCTCTTCTACCAACCTCCTGTATGACTTTGACAACTCCATTCTTCCAGTTACTCAAGCCAAAAAACCTTGACTCCTCTCTTTCTCTTATACCCTATAGTCAAGCCTTTAGCAAATCTTGTTTGGTTCTACCTTCAAAATAAATCCAAAATTTGATAACTTCTCATCTCATCCACTGCTACAAAGATGGTCCAAGCCAACATCATCTCTAGGCTAGATTAATATCATAGCTTCATAACTGGTTTGATTAGTCAGGGTTCTCCAGAGAAACAGAACCAATAGGAAATATATAAGATATACAGGAAGGAGCATATTATGAGGGATTGACTTACTTGATTATGGAGGTTGAGAAGTTGTATGATCTGCCAACTGTAAGCTGGAGGCCCCAGGAATGCTGGTGGTGTAGTTCCAGTCCAAGCCTGAAGACTTGAGAACCAGAGGGCCAGTGGTGTATGTCTCAGACTAAATTTGAAAGTCTGAGAACCAGGAGTGCCAATGTCTGAGGGCAGAAGATGAATGTCTTAGCTCAAGCAGAGAAAGTAAATTTGCCCTTCTTCTCTTTTGTTCTATTCAGGCCCTCAACCGATTGGATGATGCCCACTACAATGATGAGAGCAAATCTTTACTCAGTCTACCAATTCAAATGCCAATCTCTTCTCTTCAACACAGTTGGTTAAGCACCCTCACAGATATATCTAGAAATAATTTTTTTACCAGCTAATCTGGGTATGCCTTAGCCAAGTTGGCAAATAAAATTAACCATCACATTGATCTTTTACTTTCACTTTCACCCCCCTATCTTCAACAATGGAGCTAAAATCTTAATCCTAGTCAGATGCCACTTCTCTGCTCAAAATCTACATATATTCCTCATTTTACTCATAGTTTTCCAATGGCATTATAAACCCAGTGGCATCTGGTATTCCATTACTCACTTCCTTCATCTCCTACTATCTTCCTCCTCACTCACTTTACTTCATTTTGTCTGTTGCTGGAACATGTCTGCTCAGGCTTTTCATGAACAGTTCCCTCTGCCTGAAAATGTTTTCTCCTGGGTGTATCGAAGGCTCACCCCACCCTTTTCAAATCTTTTCTAAAATTTCAACTTCTCAATGAAGCCTACTCTCATCACCTTATTTAAAGTTTTGACTCTTTCCACCTCACACTCCCGATTCCCCTTTAACCTGTTATCCATTTGTTAGTCTTTTTTCCATGGCATTATAAATTGCTAGCATTAATATGTTAGTATAATTGTTAGTACAATTAGTCTGCATTTTTTATGTTTTGTTCACTGATGTATCTCAAGTGCCTTCAATAGTGCCCAATACAAAGTAAGGTAGTTATTTGCCTAACTTAATGATATTTCTCCAATTTGGACTTCAATTTCTCCATCTGCATAATGATATAGTTGAACTGGTCCAGAGTTCAGCAAACTTTTTTCTGTAAAGGGCCAGATAGTTAAGTATTTTTGCAGCCATCCGGTCTCTGTCACAACTATTCAACTCTGCCACTGTAGCATGAAAGCAGCCATAGACAATAAATAAATGAATGGGGCATGGCTGTTCCAATTACAATTTATTTACAAAAACAGGCAGAGGGCCAGATTTGGCCCCAAGACAGTCTGCCAACACCTGAACTAGATGATCTTTAAGAGCTAATTTGAGGGCGCCTGGGTGGCTCAGTTGGTTAAGCGACTGCCTTCAGCTCAGGTCATGATCCTGGAGTCCCGGGATCGAGTCCCGCATCGGGCTCCTTGCTCAGCGAGGAGTCTGCTTTTCCCTCTGACCCTCCCCCCTCTCATGCTCTCTCTCTATATCTCATTCTCTCAAATAAATAAATAAAATCTTTAAAAAAAAAAAGCTAATTTGATTCTGATCTGTGGCTTTGGCATATGAAGGAACAGATTTGTTGTTATGAGATTTCTTTTTCTGTCTTTCATGTCACAACACATAAAAACACACAACACATAAAAACTACCTATCCTGCTTGTGATTAGACTACACAAAGAAAACAGGATAAACTAAGCAAAGTGCCAGGATGCCAAACCACTAAACAGTATTTTATGTGCTTAAGTCACTATCTCCTTTCTATGAGATAAAAATATCAGCTTCCTCAGTGGTTTCCTTCATAGCACACCACATGCTGGTACATAATCATCAAGGGGAGGTTCCTACTAGATAATGTACCTGTAGAGTAAAGAATGTACCCTTGCTCAGAAAGAGGTCTGGCCTTTGCGCTTGGTTTCTGGGAGGTAATCTCTAAGCCCCTGGAATATCATGCCTGATAAGAGTGTCTTTGTTTACCTGGGGGCCTTGGCCACTGGACAGACTAACAATGTGATTTATGACAGGGACTTTGGGCCTTGCAGTGGACACTTTACCTCAAGAGGGAATGCAGACTAAAGGTCCTCTATGCAGTATCAGTTCTATCTCTGGAGGGCCTGGAAACTAAGGGTCCATCATGTGGGCAGACAAACATGGAGCCGTAATAAAATCTATACACCAAGACTCAGGCTAGCTTCCCTGGATGAAAACACTCTGTGCATATTATAACATATTGATGCTGATAAAATAATACTGCCAATGACTCCATGGGAAAGGACAAATGGAAGCTCTGAATTTGCAGCTTTCCTGGACTCTGCCTCATGTAACTCTTCCTTTGAATGATTTTAATCTTAATCCTTTCCCTGTAATAACTCATAATCTTTACTACAATAGCTTTCAGTGAGTTCTGTGAATCCTTTTAGCAAATCATTGAGAGTGGTTTTGGAAACCCCTCAAACTTGCAGTTGATGTCAGAAGTGAGGGCAGATGGGTTGGCCTGGTGGTGGGTATTAAAGAGGGCATGTACTGAATGGAGCATTGGGTGTTATAAGCAAACAATGAATCATGGAACACTACATCAAAAACTAATGATGTAATGTATGGTTAACATAACAAAACAAAACAATAAAAAAGAAGTGAGGGCAATTTTATGGACTATGTTCCTTCAAACTCTACAGTAATCTATTCTCTTAGCCAAGGAAAGGGGAAGATCTTTCTTAAGCTTCACCTGCCCTCTCACCCTCAGGTTCCAAAGTCCTGATATTGAGGTCATGATACAGTAATGCAGGATCTCTGATTGACTGGTACCACCAAAGGAGATCTTGGGGGCATGTATCCCAGCATTATATCACAGAAGCAGATTTAGCCAGATCTAGGTGTTTTCATTCATTCTCATTCTCTCATTCAACCTCTCTCTCTTTCTCCAACCCCCCACCCTGCCACCTTTATCTCCCTCCATTTCTCCCTCTCTATTTTTCTTAAGGTCGATTAGGCCATTTAAAGTACCACATTAATACAGCCAAATTCAACTGTTTATGTACTCCAAACATTTGAAAAATATGTACTATTGGAAATGTCTATCAATTAAGGAACAATTGAATAAAACAATCACTTAATGCAATTTAGCCTTTAATATGATGTTTATGGTGTTTTTCATGACATGGAGAAATAATTCTAGCTTACTGGGGCAATGCAGAATTGGAAGTTTATATATAGTGTATCAATTGTGTATGTTTACATATATTTATATAATGCAAATAAAAATGAAGGAAATAAAACTATTAACAGTAATTATCTCTGGTTTTAGGATTATAAATTATTTCTTTTATTTTACATATTTTCTGAATTTTTAGCCTTTGTTACTTTTACAGACATAAAATTTTATTTTACAAAGTAGAAAGCTTATTGATGTCCACAAGGAAGACAGTACCTGTCAGTGGCACAAATCCTTTCCCCTTTAGGAGACATATCACATAGTGTGATATGTTCTGGTCAGCCACTAGTGTGTCTGCTTTTGGAGGGTCAGGGGCCATGTCTCTTTCTTTCACTCTTGAACCCTATCACCTCACACAGAGCATAGTACAGAATAAACATTTCCTCAATAAATTTCTGCTGAATTGCAATTACAATGGTAAGAAATGCCAACCTGGTTTACAAAGGACACAATGACACTCCTCTAAGAACCTTGCCACTGCTCTGTTGGCCTGAATATATCCAAGATGACTACTTGTCAATTTATTAAGTGAGAAGTGTTACAGAACACAGAAGAGAAACACATTGCTTAGTGCAGCCCAAATTATCTTTTTCTGTTGAAAGCACCATGTCTCTCTGGACTGCCTAGTTACCTTCTTCCCTACTACCCAATTAACAATGTGTTAAACACCATTCCTGTAATAGCTTTAACCTCAATCACTGATTGCCCTGTGGCTTTCAAACTCTTTCCACTTACACAAATGCCAAGTCATATTGTTCTATTTCTTGGAACTACAGAAGTAGAACAAAATATGTTTACTGCTATGGGAGCCAATTCTTAACATGTCCTATGACCCCTCGTGGGGTTTCTGGCTCAGTGACCTCACACTTACACACAATGTTGCTCATTTGTAAGGTCCTCTAAAGCCCTAATGAATCTCCTGTCCATCTTCCAGAGTGTTGGCCATGTGACCAAAATAGGCACCACTTTCCACAGGTTTTGTGGACAGTTTTGAGAAACTTTCCAGCAAATTCTTGGACCTTTATCACCTCTCTCTCCTTTAGAGAAGCAGCAGGAAGTACAAGGACTGTTTTTACATCTTTCCTTGAAGAAGTTGGCAGTACTCTAGGGATATAATGAAATGGCTAGTTAATAACTCAACTTGCCCCCAAATGACCACTGTGTGAAAAATCAATTTTAGGTACTTTAGAGGGGACACAAAGAAAATAGATGGAAACCTCCCTTGTCCATGCCCCTGAGAACCTGACAATTTAATTTTGCCCAAGTACATAAGTACAAGAAAAAGGTTGATTGTTCCTCTACAAGAACTGGAAAATGCATAATTAGAAAGTCAACTGAATGATATTTTCTGGGAAAAAGTACAGTCAATGAGAAAGAAGAATAAACATGCTACTAATCAAGACAGGTTTACTGGAGAGGTGAATCTGTGTACAGAGCTTCAGGGAGGGAAGGGAAATGATGTGATAGTGAGTAGCATGTGGTTTAACATAAAATGATCAGGTAGAAAAAAAATGTTGAATTAAGAACGTTATTGCCCAGGGGCGGAGCAAGATGGCGGAGGAGTAGGAGACCTGGATTTCGTCTCCTCTCAGGAATTCAGCTGGATAGGGATCAAACCATTCTGAACACCTACAAACGCAACAGGAGATCAAAGAAAAGAAGAGCAACAACTCTCTCATCAGAAAAGCGACCACTTT
>NW_028007991.1:0-929 GCF_054177405.1 Leptonychotes weddellii | reverse complement strand
GAGAACTATTAATATGTTAAAGAGAGCTGAGGAAAAAAAGACACCATTAATAATAAAAAATATTTGTGAAACTAATATAACATTGTGTGGCAACTATACTCAAAAAAAAATTTTTTTTTAAAGTATTTATTCTGGATATAATAAGATTAAGAAGAGGTGTAAGAGTTTACAAAAATGATATGGGGGCGCCTGGGTGGCTCAGATGGTTAAGCGTCTGCCTTTGGCTCAGGTCATGATCCCAGGGTCCTGGGATGGAGTCCCACATTGGGCTCCCGGCTCAGCAGGGAGCCTGCTTCTCCCTCTGACCCTCTCCCCTCTCATGCTGTTTCTCTCTCGCTCGCTCTCTAAAAAATAAATAAAATCTTAAAAAAAAAAAAAATGATATGGCTGACTCATTGATCAGCAGTTTTAGTTGATGGCCCCTTTGGCATTTTTCACATGTATAAAAGATCAATATCCAGTGGATAATGATAGTTTCCATCTATACTGAGGATTCAGCAAAAGTAATTGCTCCTAAATAATCATCCTAAGAAAATTGTATCTGAGGGTTTGGAGAGGAGTGAAGAAAATTATTTAGGAAACTCAAAAGGATGCCCAAAGTAGGTTTTAGAATTTACACATTTGCATTTATTTGAAGTTAAGTTATGCACTGTGTGTTTAGACACATTCTGCCCTTTGGCCTCTAAGCTTTGACATTTAGGTCCTTTCATATGTTAATGACTCTAGTTAGAAGTCTTTTTTTTCAATTGTGCCCACATGAGAATGGTCAGAAAGAGGAAAATTAAGTAAGATGATCTTCCTAACTATCTGGAAGTGAATCTTTTAAAATAATATTGTATTAGTATCAGAGATTCTACTATGTTCTTAGATCACTACTTTTTCCTTACGAATCTTTCTGTAAGTTTAATGAACAGAAATGTCTCTGGCCC
>NW_028007990.1:0-929 GCF_054177405.1 Leptonychotes weddellii | reverse complement strand
CCGGGGGAGATTTCCCGCGAAACGTGGGGAGAGGACCTGCAAAACCTGGGGAGATATCCCGCCAAACAGCGTGAGCTATCCCGCTAAGACTCGTGAGACATACCGACAAACCTCGTGAAATATCCCAGCAAAGATCGTGAGATTTCCCAAAAAAAGCTCGTGAGAGTTCCCGAAAAACGTCGTGAGGGTTCCCAAAAACCCTCTTGAGATTTCCCGCCAACACGCGTGAATTTGTCCCGCCAAACCTCGTGACTTTTCCCGCCCAACTTCATGAGTTTTCCCGCCAGACCTCGTGAGTGTTCCTACCAAACCTCCTGAGTTTTTCCACCAAACCACATGTTTTTTTCCCGCCACACCTCGTGAGATATCCCTCCAAAGAAGGTGAGAATTCCCGGAAAACGTGGTGAGATTTCCCGCCAAACCTTTTGAGATTTCCCTACCAAACCTGTTGAGCTTTCCCGCCAGACCTGGTGAGATTTCCCCCAGTCCAGTGCAGATTTCCTGCTAATCCTAATGAGATTTTCTGCCAATCCTGGTGAGATTTCATGCCAAACCTGGTTAGAATTCCCCCAATCCTGGGGAGATTTCCCGCCAAACCTGTGGAGATTTCCCGCCAAACCTGGGGAGATTTCCCGCAAAACCTGGGGAGATATCCCACCAAACCTCCTGAGCTCTCCCGCCAAACTGAGTGAGCTATCCTGCCAAACCTCGTAGATTATGTCACCAAACTTCGTGAGATTTCCCAAAAAATGTCCTCAGATTTCATGAAAACCCTTGTGAGGTTTCCTGACAACCCTTTTGAGAATTCCCACAAGGCCGTGTGAGTTTTCCGGGCAAACCTCGTGAGTTTTCCCACCAAACCTCACGAGTTTTACCACCAATCCTCGTGAGATTTCCAGCCAAACCTCATGAGATTTCCCGCTAAACCT
>NW_028007989.1:0-929 GCF_054177405.1 Leptonychotes weddellii | reverse complement strand
AATATTTGACTTTTTTCAGATGCAGCAGGAGATGGAAAGGAATATAACTAGAGAACTAGAAGAAGGTATGTTGCCACATTTATGAATTAAGATGGTCATTGATTTCTGAAATAAACTATGAATAGTAAATGGCATCCCTGTCCATTGTTTGGATAATAGGTACTACATTAAATTTTTTTAATATATATCTAATAAAAATGTAAAACATAAACATAATGAAGAGCTTACTTATTCCTCATTTAGTCATCGTGTTCATTCAGACTTTTTAAATCTCCAAATGTCAATGTAGCTGTTATTATTTCTGGCTATAATCTTCCTTTACTTCTGCCATTCCTATGGAACCGTCAACCTGAATATGTGGGCTTTCTCAAATTCTTGTTTCTGCTAGTGGTATAAGAGCAAAACAACCAGACTTGTCTTAGTAATAGTTAAGCAATTATAGTCCATATAGCTGTCACTTGACAGGTGATATTTAAATCTCCAGTCATTGATTTTGTCACTGGCTTACCTTTTGCCATTGAGTAAAATTCCAAGTTCCTTATATGGAATAAAAACACCCAAGTCAATTTGGTTCTTGCCAGATTATTCAGCGTAGACTACTTGCAATTCCACAAGTGTTCTTCCTCACTCTTTGTATATGTTCTTTGTATATGTGTCTTCCCTCCACCTGGCACACTTTTTCCTTGTACTTCAAGTATCAACTTACATATCACCTCCACCAAAAAGCAGACAGTATTGATAGAAAACTAGGATGTCCCTTTTGTGTGTTCTTATACTGTCTTGTTTTATACCTGTCATGGTATATTCAAGTCTAAAATTGCCTGTTTCATTTTTCAGTTTCTAGTATATGATTGTTCAGGGGTGGGCTCTGTCATCATCTTGTAATTTCATCTTGTAATGAGAAAACTAGAAGCTCTGATATTTATCCA
>NW_028007988.1:0-929 GCF_054177405.1 Leptonychotes weddellii | reverse complement strand
TCTCTTCTAAAATCTTGCAGCTGTCTGCAGACCTTTGACTGTCTGCACTCCATATTCCTGTATCCTCTCTTCACTTTCCAATCTGTACTCATAGTTCTCTATGAACATTATACATGTCTTTGCATAACCTCTAACAGTTCTTCTTCATAGTCTCTGCACTATGCTCTTATGAACCCTGTACTCATGATAAAGGAACTCCCCTTCATTCTCAAGTTCACAACATATCCACTTCTCTTTGCCTGACTGAAATTGAGTCTCAGAGCTTTCCACACTTTAGGGTCAGTAGGTGAAGTTCATTTTCTCTTTGTTTCACAGCCACTGCTTAGAGATCCTTGCATAAAAACTCAGGCACTTTTGAGGCATTTGACATTTTAGCTATTTGGTCCTCTACCCTTCCACATTGTTTTGCTGCTATGCAGTCTGATTTTGTAATTAATTTAGGATTTTTCTCTCCATTTTAACCTCTGTCATTGTCCTGAAAGGATTATAAGATCCAAATGGATTGCAAAACAAACACATTGCTCTTCCCCCAGGTCAATAATTGGTTAGGCTCTGATAAAACTCTCAAAGATTAGGCTCTGGGCTCTTGTTTGTTGGGAGATTTTTGATCACTGCTTCAATTTCCTTAGTGGTTATAGGTCTGTTCAGGTTTTGTATTTCTTCCTGGTTCAGTTTTGGTAGTTTATACATCTCTGGGAATGCATCCATTTCTTCCAGATTATCTAATTTGCTAGCATATAGTTGCTTATAATATGTTCTTATAATTGTATTTCTTTGGTGTTGGTTGTGATCTCTCCTCTTTCATTCATGATTTTATTTATTTGGGTCCTTTCTCTTTTCTTTTTGCTAAGTCTGGCCAGGGGTTTATCAATCTGATTAATTCTTTCAAAGAACCAGCTCCTCTGAAACAAATAATACATTATATGTTA
>NW_028007987.1:0-929 GCF_054177405.1 Leptonychotes weddellii | reverse complement strand
GAAGCTAATAAATTCACCTGTAGGATTGTTGTGAGGATTAGAAGCGATCTTGTATCTCACCTTCGGCAGAGAAATGATTATTGAGTAAATGGCAGCTATCATTAATATTGCTAGGAGAGGATGGGCACACTTGTCTGAACCCCCTGGAGTTAACGTCACAGCAAATGTTCCATTTTATAGGGTTTTTTTTTTTTTTTTTTTAAAGCCACAGAGAAAGTATTTGCTTCCTCTCTCTGAGTATGTTAGGAATGATGTGTTGTATAATTTATGAATTTCTTTGAAGGACTGTGATCCTCATATATGCATATATGCACTATTCCTTTTGCTGGCTGGGAGAAAAGCTTAAAGTCCACTTAGGTAAGATGAGCATGTGAATAAGTAGAACAATAATATTTAACATTTGATGCTTCTCTCAGACTTTGAAAATTTTATTCAGTTCTACATAAGATTTACACCATTTATATTTATCTTTGTTTAGCTGATAGTACTATTCACTTCTGGTCTCTTTTTTTTTTTTTTTTTTAAGATTTTATTTATTAGAGAGAATGAGAGAGAGAGAGGGAATCTGAAGCTGACTCCCACACTGAGCACAGAGCCTGATGCGGGGCTCGATCCCACAACCCTGAGATCATGACCTGGGCTGAAACCAAGAGTCGGACACTCAACTGACTGAGCCACCCAGGCATCCCCACTTCTAGTCTTTTTTTTTTTATTTATTTATTTTTTATTTTTTTTTATTCTTATGTTAATCCCCATACATTACATCATTAGTTCTAGATGAAGTGTTCCATGATTCATTTTTCGTGCACAACACCCTGTGCTCCATGCAGAACGTGCCCTCCTCAATCCACTCCTCACGGCCAACCCATCGTCCCAGACCCCTCCCCACTAGAACCCTCAGTTTGTTTTTCAGAGTCCATCGTCTCTCA
>NW_028007986.1:0-929 GCF_054177405.1 Leptonychotes weddellii | reverse complement strand
TTCTCTTCTAATGCGTGGTGTAGGCATCATTTGTTGCTTTTTCTCTAGTTCTTTAAGGTGTGAACTCAGTTGGTGAATTCGGGATTTTTCTATTTTTTTGAGTGAGGCTTGGATGGCTATGTATTTCCCCCTTAGGACCACCTTTGCAGTATCCCATAGGTTTTGGACCAATGTGTTTTCATTCTCATTGGTTTCCATGAATTGTTTAAGTTCTTCTTTGATTTCCTGGTTGACCCAAACATTCCTGAGCAGAGTAGTCTTTAGCTTCCAAGTGTTTGAATTTCTTCCAAATTTTTTCTTGCGATTGAGTTCCAGTTTTAAAGCATTATGGTCTGAGAAGATGGAGGGAATAATCTCAATCTTTTGGTATCGGTTGAGACCTGATTTGTGACCCAGTATGTGGTCTGTTCTGGAGAAAGTTCCATGTGTGCTCGAGAAGAATGAGTATTCTGTTGTTTTAGGGTGAATGTTCTGTATATATCTATGAGGTCCATCTGGTCCAGTGTGTCATTCCAAGCTCTTGTTTCTTTGTTGATTTTCTGCTTAGATGATCTGTCTGTTGCTGAGAGTGGAGTATTGAGGTCTCCTAATTAACATACTGTTATCAATATGACTCTTTATTTTGGTTAATGGTTGGCTTATGTAGATGGCTGCTCCTATGTTGGGGGCATAGATATTTACAATTGTTTGATCTTCTTGTTGGATAGACCCTTTAAGAATGATATAGTGCCCTTCTGTGTCTTTAGTTTAAATCTAATTTGTCTGATATAAGAATTGCTACCTCAGCTTTCCTTTGAGGTCCGTTGGCATTGGAAGATGGATCTCCATCCTTTCACTTTCAGTCTGGATGTATCTTTAGGTTCAAAATGAGTCTCTTGTAGACAGCATATGGATGGGTCCTGTCTTTTTATCCAATCTACAACCCTGTG
>NW_028007985.1:0-929 GCF_054177405.1 Leptonychotes weddellii | reverse complement strand
TGCTGTATTTTGTCAAATGTTTTTTCTGCATCAATTGAGAGGACCATATGGTTCTTCTCCCTCCTCTTATTAATGTGTTCTATCACATTGATTGATTTGCAAATGTAGAACCACCTTGCATCCTGGGGATATATCCCACTTGGTCGTGGTAGATGATCCTTTTAATGTCTTGTTGGATCCTATTAGCTAGGATTTTGTTGAGGATTTTGGAATCCATATTCATCAGGGATATCGGTCTGAAATTCTCCTTTTTGATGGGGTCTTTGCCTGGTTTGGGGATTAAGGTAATGCTGGCCTCATAGAATGAGTTTGGAAGTTTTCCTTGTTTCTATTTTTTGAAACAGCTTCAGTAGAATAGGTATTATTTCTTCTTTGAATGTTTAGTAGAATTCTCCAGGGAGTCCATCAGGCCCTGGACTCTTGTTTTTGATCATTGCTTCAATCTCATTACTGGTTATTGGCCTTTTCATGTTGTCAATTTCCTCGTTTCAGTCTTGGCAGCTTATAGGTTTCCAGGAAGGCATCCATTTCATTCAGATTGCTCAGTTTATTGGCATATAGTTGTTGATAATAATTTCTAATAATTGTTTCTATTTCTTTGGTGTTAGTCGTGATCTCTCCCCTTTTCATTCATAATTTTATTAATTTGGGTCTTTTCTCTTTTCTTTTGGATAAGTCTGGCCAGTGGTTTATTGATCTTATTAATTCTTTCAAAGAATCAACTTCTGGTTTCATTGATCTGATCTATGTTTCTGGTTTCTAATTCATTGATCTCTGCTCTAATCTTAATTATTTCTCTTCTAATGTGTGGCTTAGGTATCGTTTGTTGCTTTTTCTCTAGTTCTTTAAGGTGTAAAGTTAGTTGGTGATTTCGGGATTTTTTTATTTTTTTGAGTGAGGCTTGGATGGCTATGTATTTCCCCCTTAGG
>NW_028007984.1:0-929 GCF_054177405.1 Leptonychotes weddellii | reverse complement strand
TATGTATGTAATTTTCTTTCATCTGCTGAAAGGACTAAGCTTTCCTGAAGTATTTGTCAGCTCCAGATAAAATATTGTGAAAGGTTTTCTTTACTTTTTTTTTATTATTATGTTATGTTAATCACCAAACATTACATCATTAGTTTTTGATGTAGTGTTCCATGATTCATTGTTTGAGTATAACACCCAGTGCTCGGGGCGCCTGGGTGGCTCAGTCGTTGAGCGTCTGCCTTCGGCTCAGGTCATGATCCCAGCGTCCTGGGATCGAGCCCCGCATCGGGCTCCCTGCTCAGCGGGAAGTCTGCTTCTCCCTCTCCCTCTCCCCCTGCTTGTGTTCCCTCTTTCGCTGTGTCTCTCTCTGTCAAATAAATAAATAAAAATCTTACAAAAAAAAAAATAACACCCAGTGCTCCATGCAGAACGTGCCCTCTTTAATACCCATTACCGGGCTACCCCATCCCTCCACCCCCTCCCCTCTAGAACCCTCAGTTTGGTTTTCTTTACATTTTAAGTAATCTACCTAGAAAGCAAAAAGTTTGTGTCCTATCAAAATAATTTCCTGCGGGGGCACCCACTGGCTCAGTTGGAGAAGTATGTGACTCTTGATTTCAGGGTTGTGAGTTCAAGCCCCACACTGGGTCTAAAGATTACTTAAGTAAATAAAAAACTTAAAAATAATTTCCTGTTCTTCGTGTTGTCTTAATCGGGTCTTTGATTACTTAAGAAAGCCAAGTCTTCTCAATATTAAAAGAGGTAAGTTGGAGCACCTGGGTGGCTCAGTCGTTGGGCATCTGCCTTCGGCTCAGGTCATGATCCCAGGGTCCTGGGATCAAGCCCCGCATCGGGCTCTCTGTTCAAAAGGGAGCCTGCTTCTCCCTCTCCCACTCTGCCGGCTTGTGTTCCCTCTCTCACTGTCTCTCTCTGTCAAA
>NW_028007983.1:0-930 GCF_054177405.1 Leptonychotes weddellii | reverse complement strand
AATCTATGCCATTTATTGAGTACTTACTGTGCGTCAGCTATCATGCTAAACACTTCATAGGCATCATCTCATTTCTTCCTTACAAGTGTCTTCAGAGTAGGTGGTGTTATTCCATTTAATGGGTGAAGAAACTGAGGCACAGAGAGATTGTAATAGTTGAGTAGGCTAAACTGCTGTAGTAAATATCTCCTCATAACTCAGATACAATAGAAGTTCATTTCTTGCTCCTGTCACTCCAGGACAGGTTCCAGGTCAGTGGGAAGCTCTCTTCCATGTGGTAATCCAGGCTTCCAAGTTTCTTCCATTTCTTTGAACTCCATCTTCCTGTGGGCTTGTGATTGAGAATGGATTGCTGTGTCCAGGGGAATGCATGTGGAAGGGGCAAACATGCTATGCCCTCTTAGGGGCCTGGCCTTGTAATGCCTGACATCTCTCCTGTTCATGTTCCATTGGTGAGAATTTTAGCACATGGTCTCCTTACCTGTGAAAGAGACTGGGAAATGTAAGCTATCCAGGTGTCTAGAAGGAAGGGAATGGTACGGGTGAAGAGCTTGCACGTCTCAGGGATTTTGGTGGATTAACAGCAGTCTCCATTTCACACTTGACTGAAAGTGTGTGTCATCCTCCTGTGGAAACCGGCTCATACTTCAGACCATGCATGCTTTTTCCACTGTATAGACCCGTTTTTGAATAACTGATTTACCAAAAGTTAACAATCACAAGCACAGATACATTTTTATATTGTCTGACTTAAAGATCTTCAAGTTTTCTAGAAACATGATCTGTAGTTACTGTTCTGCTTCAGTTCACATTTAGCAGTTAAAAGCATAAGAAATGATTTCAGTCTTTCTCTGAGTTGAGGTAGACTGTCTTTTACATGAAATAAGAAAATTTATTTCTCCTCCAGTAGGTTCACATTATTATGTTTCA
>NW_028007982.1:0-930 GCF_054177405.1 Leptonychotes weddellii | reverse complement strand
GGGCATGGACAGCTCCTCGGTGGTGGATGGGATCAAAGAAGGGAGAACGCCACTCTCATCTTCGAGAGAAATTCTGACTTTAGCAGGAGATCTCAAATATAAGGGTTACCATTTTATTTTAAGTTGAAGATAATGTCTCCTCCTTGTTAATTGAGCATTTACTCAGTGTCTGACTCTGTGCTAAATACTTGAATACTCCGTTTGAGGAGGCCCTGCAGTGGGGAATTGTCCCTCTCCTACAGCAGAGGCGGCTGAGGCTGCCCCTAATCAGTGGAGGGGTCTGGATCTGCATCCAAATCTCTAACTGCAGACACATTATTTTCTCATAATGGCTTCTGTGTTGAATCTTCATATGTTTCTTAAGCGGCTTGGAGGGGGAAAAGCACGTTTCATTCTAAAGGAATAATTGCTTGATTATTTTGTGCTGTTTAATATTCATAAATACCTTCCAATCTAAAAATATAACTTTTAGTGAAATAATACAGTGACCCCATGTAGTTAGGCTCAGTTGACCTTTCCCTCCTAAATCATGGTAGACACAATAACAGCTATTTCAAAACACATCTGCTCTCAACACCAGAGTCGGTAAACATGTCATCCTAACTCATTATCGTTCCACCCCTGTATCTGGACCCGTCAGAGATCATAAATGATCAGTTTGTGAATTCTGAAATTCATAAACATAGAATACTTACATTGTGATATTGAAATAGGTACTTAATATGGAAACAACCATTATTTCCCCCTTATTATTTTTCTAGCTGTTAACTCCTCTGTGGTTTATCTTGGTTATTGTTCTGGGGGGGGTAGACAATGGAAACACCCATGACCCTGAACCTCATTAAAGCCACTCTTTCAAGTTCCTCCACCCAATTTTTATGGCAGGTGTGGAGGGGTAATCAATTTGGTCAGTTTTGCATTTCACCTTTT
>NW_028007981.1:0-11973 GCF_054177405.1 Leptonychotes weddellii | reverse complement strand
GACGATGGACTCTGAAAAACTAACAGGGTTCTAGAGGGAAGGGGGGTGGGAGGATGGGTTAGCCTGGTGGTGGGTATTGAGGAGGGCACATTCTGCATGGAGCACTGGGTGTTATGCACAAACAATGAATCATGGAACACTTTATCTAAAACTAATGATGTAATGTATGGGGATTAACATAAGAATAAAAAAAAAAAGATGTTGATGAAAAAGAATAGATGTGATTTAAGAACTATTTGGATATGGACAAGTAAGAGAAAATGGCCACTGAAAACTGGCTTCCGGACTTCAAGGCCAATAACTAATTTAACTATGCTGCTATTAACACAAGTGGGAAGTTGAGAGGAAAAGCCATGGCTGGCAAGAAGGATAAAATATTGTGTATCATGTTTCAGGAGCTTGGATATTTAGGTGAAAATGTCCAGAAGACAACTGGAAGTTTCAGAAAGAGATAAAAAAAAAAAAAAAAAAAAAAAACCAGATCTGATAGACATTCACTAGAGGTACTAATTGAAAATATAGCTAAAATAGGATATAAGAATGGAAGGGAATGGAAAAGAGTGTATAGAGAGATTGTACCCCTGTCTTCTCATTCCACTTGCCTCTCTACCCCACCAATTCTTCTTCCACAGATTCTTTCCCAGTGCACTAACCCATAGTCCCTACCTGCCATGCCAGACAGGAGCCGGCTTAGGAAGGAATAATTGCAAAGGCAACAATTAAGTCTGTGACTTCAAGAAGAAAGTGAAGAAAGAACATAAGTGATAGAAGGGCAATGCAAGTATTAACATAGGAAAGAGCATGTTCTATGTCTCCAGGGCCACCCAACCAAGGTGATCATATCTAGGTTAAAATATATATATAATGCAATGTTCATAATTTAAGTAAGAGATTGTCCATATATTTCAAATAATTTTATCTAATTATACACGAGTCTTAGAGGTGGAAGTTGTTTTATGACTCATACTTTTTTATCTTTTTGAAGGCTTATACAATTAAAATGCATTACATTTTCAATTAGAAAAATATACACTTTTTTTCTTTTGCTCACTTCCCTTCCCACTCTGAACCACCCTTCCAAAAAAATTTTTTTTACTATATTAGAACGGTCTGGTGTATGTCATTGTCTGAAAACCAGGGTACCCAGCAGGGAATTCAGCAATGAGAATAACAGTTATGCTTAACACAGTCCAGAAACAGAATGGTCAGAAAAGAGGATAAAACATTTCAGGGCTAGGGAGAACCTGAGTGCTGTTAAGCAATAAAATAATATTTTAGTTAATTATCTTAACTTTTCTTATCTCTAAAGAATAGCTTCATGTATAATGTTAATATCATAGCACAAGAATCTCTAGAGATGATCTGCTTTTAAGCAACTGAATATCTAAGTCATCTAGGAACAAAAGTTGCTTAAGCTCCTGAACATCTCTACAACCTCCTTTGACAATCTATTCAAATGTTCTGAGGTTATGATAGCAAAGAATTTCATATTATTTATTTGTTTATAAAATAGATTCTGTAAGGATAGAGAGATGAAAGACACTTCAAATTAAGTCTGAAATTCCATTTAAGCCCCAATGGTTGTTTTGCTGAGAAGGCAAAACCATGTCCAAATAGTATCATGTACTCCTAAATTCTGAGAAAGCTTGATTTATAAGTATGATAGAAATTTCTTCTTACAAGATTCTACCTGCACAACACTTAGAGGTGTCCAAATTCTCAAAAAGAAGTAAAATCTAAAAATGAACAGTCTTTTGGGGGTATCCAATTAATGCTAATTATCCAGTTATTGAAGAGCAGGCCATTTGCTTTTTACTAAACAGAAGCTGTTCAATGAACACACCTACCTCCAAAGGGTAAATATACATCATCAAGTGAAATGCATAAGCTACCTATCCATTTCTTTCTGTGGTGAAACAAAAGTATAAATTTTAAGGATGTAAAGAATTTGATAACCAAATTCCCCTTCCCATAGAGTAAAGTCGAACAATAACCCTTACCATGTGAATAAACATATGAGCCATCACTTGAAAACTTAAAAATAGAATTTGCAAAAACCTGCATCCAAAGTGGCATACTGCATAGTGGGATGTTTGCTGTTCCTTGGGAACTAAAAGTTGAGGGGCACCTGGGTGGCTCAGTCAGTTGAGCACCTGACTCTTGATTTCAGCTCAGGTCGTGATCTCGGGGTTGTGGGATCAAGCACCGCTTCCAGTTCTGTGTTGGGTGTGGAGCTTGCTTGAGATTCTCTCTGCCCTTCCCCACCCCTCTAAAAAAATAAATAAATAAAATGTAAAAAAAAATAAAAGTTGAGCTCTGATGCTGGCAAAGCTTAACAGCGACCCAGCATTAATTATGAAGCCACATTTCAACATCATTTATAATTTAGGGCTGGAAATTTCACCTCTATTCATAAGTTGCAATTAACTGGCTATATCATAATAGTTGAATAAGAGCAAAACCATTTGACTGTTACCCTTTCATTATTAATTAAAGATTAAGATTACTTATGATACATCATTTTGTGTTCTCCAACAGTCCTGATGAAATCACCATTGCTTTTATGCAAGATATTAAGTAGGTGACTGGTCCTTGGAAGGCTTTCTAAGTAACTGACATGTGGTTCTCTGGAGATTTGCCCTCTAAAAATCTGATAATGAATCATGCCCATTTGCCTTTTTTTAATGGGCATTAATTAAAATGTTTATCAATACTAACAATCCCTTTTTTCTTCTTTCTTAATATTGCTATTGATTGTAGACTGGGAATGTCACGGGCTCCATATGGTTTACAGAGTATACATTAACACATCAAATTAAAGCAGTTAGGATTTCAATAACTTAGGTAACCATCTGGGAAATGGCAGGAAGATCTTCAGCTGTTAGAATTGGTGGTTTAATTCCCATTTGTATTTTTGTAGCAAGCAACTAGATCTTTCATATTTTTTACATGAGCAAGTCGGAGGATATAGAGGTAATCTTCCAAGTGTCTCCACATATCATTTTCATTCTCATGGTGTTCAAAGGGCCAGTTCTAAGGCTTTCTCTCCAAACTGTTGAGAGATTGGCTTATTTTCAATCCAAGAATGCACAATGATAGGAGTTACATGAAACTGCCTTATCTAACATTCCTAATAATATACCACAAACTATTTAGCCAAGATTCATTGACTTGTTCCCCCTGACAAGTCAACACAGCTAAAGCTCAAGTCACCAAAACAGTAACAAGCATTTGATTCAAAGCAGGACTCAACACTCCCAGGTGTAATGTATGACCAGACCACTCTACTGTATTTAATACAGTCATGATTAACCTCATTTGTGGCTGCCAATCTAGAAGCGGCAGGCAGGAGCCTGTGAAGGATCTTAAGTGAACTCTCAACCACATTCCCCATAAGTCTGCTCTTATTTAGATAGCAGTGCAGATGGACATATCACAAAATGTGCTCACGATATGAAAATGTGCCAAAAGGAACAAGCAAGTCCTAACTTTGGTTTGGAGTCAAAGGTAGGAATGTGGATATGATCCAGAGCAATGCAGCACTGAGCAGACTGAGTGGAGAGACATTTAATGATTCATCTAACCAGTTGGCTTTCAGGAGAGTTCTAAAGGCACTGGCCCCTGGCACACTTGAACAGATTTCTATTTTCCCTTAGCACTGCAGGCACTGAGACAAAAAGCATAGGGCAGGGAGTGGGCTAGTAAGACAAGAGGATAATTGTGGTGTTATTTGGGCACTACCTTAGTCTGTTTCCCTGAGGTTAGAGAAACTGTTTCCTTGGACTACATAAACTCATCTCTTTAAATTATATCAAGGATAAGATATTGCATTCTTTCGGAATCAAGTAAAGTTCCTTTCAACAAATCTTCATGTCAGAACTTTCTAAAGTTCTATTCCAAGCTTTCAATTCTAAAATTGAGTAACATTCCTTTGTATGAAAATGCTTTTTAATAAATTACCTCCTGATAAAAGTATTTGCATTTTTTTCTGAGCACCTTATCACCAGTGGAAACAAGGAAGGACTTGAGAGCTCCCCCACCACAAATGTCAAATAACCCCTTCCAAGCCACCCCAAATAAACATACAACCCTAAATAAAACCACTGGGTGGTTACTCGTATACTACAAGAAATTTCCCTGTTCTCCTCTCCTGACAGCCACCCCGAGCCTGTCCTACAGGGAAATTCTGGAACTATAATGTCCCCTTTCTTCGTTCACTTCTCTCTCCATCTCTGTGTTTCTTAGAATTTTCATTCAAAATAGAAAACTGTAACAATTTTCCTTCAAAGTCTCTGCTGTAAAGAGGTAGGCATTAGAAAAGAAAGAAAAATTTAATTTGTTTAGTGGCCATATCCCTCAACGTCTTCTTTCCTTCTTCCTTTATTCTTAGGATGTGATACAGTACAATACAAAGGTATAATGCAATATTTCCATTTCTATTAAAATAAAATGTCACATTGTGACTCTGAGGTTGCAATTAGTATAGAACAAAAATACACCTACCAGGTTGGGTCACCATGACTGGACCAACCCTCAATCTTTCAAAGCTGAGACTGTAGTTGCCATAGTAACATATGTCTGGATATACTACATATGTTGTCTCCTATCGAGATCTTTGCCTGGTCTCAGTCTCCCAGAAGAATAAATCTCCTCTGTGTCCCTATAGCACTTCATTTTTGCTACTAATATATCAATTAATATATCAGAGTTAATTATTAATATGCCATGTCTCTTCCTAGATCATGAGCTGAGGGCAAAACCCATAACATATTTATCATAATCTGATTACCTCTTCACACAAAGCTTAGCACATAAAAGTTAGCAAAAATGTGTGTTGAATGATTGAATGTCATAAATTAAGACAACCTCTTGTAGAAGCAACCTCCACACCAAATTTGACAATCATGGCAATTGGCTGTCTTTTGAAAGAAGAGAACGTGGAGTGGAGGTCTGATTTAGCTATAAAGAAAATCGAGGTAACATGAAATCAAAAGGAAGAAAATAGGAAAAATAAATCCAATTTTTTCCCAAAATATCAGTTCTGTGACCTAATGAAACTCATGTTTAAGTATATACTGTATGTTTAAAAGTACCCATAATAAATGTGATAACTCTGAAAGTGCTGGCCTTCCAAGGCTTGAGCCTAGAGAAGTGGACAAAGCTACTAACTTAGGTACAATGAACTAGAGGAATCCATAATAGTCTACCTGTTATCTTGGTTTCAGATGTCAATGGGCCCACTGAGCACAGTGAAGATCCACTGAGAGGAAATGAGAACCTAGTAGACTTCTCAAGGTAAGTCAGTCTCCTGGGTGAAAAGTACCTGCTCCTACTTCAGTCTCTTTCTCAAGCCTCCAGCCTTTGAGTCCAAATGACCATTCACAAGACCAACAGTGATTTCATCACAGGAAAGAAACAAGATGCCATCTATCATGGGAGCCGCAAGGCATCAGAATCACCTCATTTAGGTGAGTATTTAAAAAGGACCTGGATAAAAGGGTATTCTGAGTCACCTAAGTCCAAGAAATAGCACCAATTGAAACAACTAGGTCTGGAATCCTAAACACGTAGTACCCAAACAATTCATAACCTTTTTATCTGTAAACTCTGGTGCTTTTGTTAAGGAATTGTGTGTCTCAGTATAGGCTGCTCCAACAAAATACCATAGACTAGGTGGCTTAAGCAGTAAATACTTATTTCTCACAGTTCTAGAAGCTGGGAAGTCCAAGATCAAGGTGCCAACAGATTTGATATCTGGTGACTCCTCTCTCCCTGGTTTGCAGATGGCTGTCTTCTTGCTGAATACTCACATGGTGGAAAGAGATCATCTCTCTCCTATCTCTTCTTCTAAAGACCATTCATGAGAGCGCCACCTGAAATACCTATTAAAGCCCCACCTCCAAATACCATTGAGGATTAGGGCTTCAACATTTGAATTGGGGGATGGGGGGCACAAATATGCAGTCCATAGCAGTGTGTGACTAGGATTTTCCATACTTGTCAAGAGAGAAGGGCTTTAGAAAGGTCTCTAGTGGTCAGAATTGGTCTTTCAGGATCTGAAAATCAGTTCCCTGGAAGAGAAAACCAAAGTCCTACTTTTGAAGCCAAGGGTTTAGAATATACCCCACCCCTTGGTTCCTTCCCAAGAGATCTCATCTCAGTTATTCTAATAAGCTAATGCTCTCACTTTGGCCTCTTTCTCCATCCTTCATCTGAATCCCGGATGACCATTCACAAAACCAACAAAATCATAGGCAGTTTACCCACAGTGGACACAATGTCTTATCAAACATGAGTCAGTCTTGTCTCTCCAGAACAAGGCAGAAAACAGAGATCTCAGTGTTTTCAATCTTTTGCTCCCATGCATTCAATGAAATTCTCAAGAAGTAATCCAATGAGTAGAGTTTCTAGCCAATAGCCAGACATAATGCTCCTCAGGAATAACACCTATATTCCCTGGCAGACTAAAAACTTTAAACTACTAAGACAATAGTTAACAGATTAATTTTCTAAAAAAACTCTAGAAGATGTAAAGTATATGCAAGCTTGAGCACATTTTCCTTTAACCCTTTAACAGAAATAAATTTATTGAAAAAACAACTTTCAAAAGTTTATGTAGAGTCAGATAACTAAACTCCACCCTTGAGAATTACCCTTAGTTGCAAAATCACTGTAGGGATTTGAGGAGCCAAACAAGTTTATTTTGCGTCTTTTAATGCCAGCAAACTAAACATGAACACCAAAGTGTGAAAGAAATTCTTAAGCTGATTTCAAATCACAGGCATATGTTTGGCTGGAAAAACATATTGAGGAACAAACACTTCAAAGGCAAATCCTTTAGAAATGGAATCACTGGCACCAGACCCACTGCCTGTTAAATTGTTTGACCAAAAAGACTGCTTCAAGAATCCTTAGCTCTTTACCCCTATAACCAAAGCTGGAATATTTGGAAGCAGTCCTGAAACCGTAACTTCACTTGTGACACAATCGATTTTCCATAACTCTGGCCAAACAGTCTAACTCGCTAAGGAACCAAGAATGAAGCAACCTCTTGCTCTTGATGTACCCCCAAGCAAAAAAGACTTCTCAAGGTGATTAACTGTGATACAAATAGAATGCAAAACTACTCCACAGATGCCGAACTACTTTTGATAATGTTACAACATTATCACTTTTGAATTGTTATTTTCTTGTAGGCTCATTTCCAGCTCATCTTTCAGATTCGTGTGTATTTGTATTTGTGTATGTGTGTGTGTGTGTGTACATATACTCACATATGTTTAATAAAAGAACTTCAATTCAGGACTTAGAGTCAAAAACAATTTCAAACCACTTGATGGAAAGTTTGGGAGAATTTCTGTCCTTGATTTCTTTTGTCTTACAAATCAAGGGTATCTTTAACTCTCTGTGTTTACTAAATAAGAAGGCATATAATACAGAATGAGAATCAATTCTCTTTTAGAAATATTTTTAGGATTTTTCATTTATCAGATCACAAATAAGCCATCCAGACAAACATTCTTGGTTTGAATATAAATTATACATGCGAACATGAATTATATATAGAAAAGCCATTATATACATATATGCATATTTCTAGGTGTTTATGTTCCTCATAAGAAGACTGTGAGAGGGGACAAGTCCCAAATCTCTTGGTGCCAGCATTATAGAAATCATTTAGTAATAAATAAATAACTTTCAGAAGTTGGTCAGAGCCAGTCCTTTTCCAAGTGTTTTATATGTATTAAGTTCACCTTCTATTCAGTTATAAATTCAGAAATTTATACCCACATACTCACATCTCTGTGATGCTAATTAGTTTCACTTTTTTTTCTACACAAAAGCACATGGCATTTTCTCTGTTTTATTCTCCACCAGATTGTGAGAGGCAGTTTTCTCCTTCTGAAGCTCACTTGAGTATTCATTCACCCAGGCTGCTATGTTTTCTGCCCTGCTCTCTGGCAGGCCTCAGGCCTGAAGAATTTCAAGGCATCAAAAACTTCAGCAGAGACCCTGTAGGAGCCAAGTAGCCTCACCCCTAGTGCTCAGAAGCTACAAATGCCTTAGGTACCAAAAGCAGTGGAAAAAAGGGATCCCAACAGCACTTGCATTGCATGCTAAAAGAGAAAAGCTACTTCAAAAAGAGGCAACTATTTACACAAAAGCACTGCAAGAGTCCCCACTACCACCATCATCACCTTCCAAAAACTGTCTCTTGATACTTGCTTATTGCTCAAAAATGCAATCCACTGTGCTGGAATTCGTCATCCTCTTCCCTGATTAGTTAACTGGAAAAGGGATATCATGACAGAAGCTCTTTCTGAACCCAGCTAGATAACATGGAGAGGTGGTTCTACTTTTGCCAAGAGAAATGAAAAGCAAAGGGGAACAGGGGGTTATATAAGACATTCCCAGCCCAGGCTTGCTCTGATCTCCATTCTCAAGACTGGACTATACTACAATGCAAAGTAATATAAACTCAACCCATTCTCATTACACTCCTAGGTTATCACCCCTAGGTCACCATCAGTTCCATGTCTCGGCAATTAGTTCTAAAAATGTAGGCCTCTTTGACCTTTAGTTTTCAGGATTTTTGAAACTAAAAAGAAACATAGTCTCAAAAGAATGAAGATAAAGACCAAATGGCAAAAGAAAGACAAGTGTTGTCTGGGAGACATTTTCTTCAGATTAACATTCATATCTTTTATCCTCATTTGGTAAACCTCAGAGAAGATTTCACATGCCCTCCCCCCTTCTTTGCCCTGTTCCTTCCATCACCCTATCCCACCCCCAGGTTGGAATGAAATGCAGCCTTCTTTATGTTTCCATAACATTTTGTTCAAATAGTTATCACATCACTTACATCATATATGTCTGGTTTCCCCACTGGATAGCAAGTTGGTTGAGATCAGAGAATAGGTTTTATTCTACTTTTTTCTCTCCAGTGTGCCTTGAAATAAATGTTTTTTGAATTAAATCAAATTGAAGATAATAAAAATACTGAAAATAGTTGAATCCCTACTGCCTGTGTAGGATATTTATCATGAATAGTCTTTGAAGTTGAAAAGTGTCCATATGTAAAGTCTGTAGCAAAAATTGTGAGAGAGTGGCAGATAAACCTGGGGTATGACAGATTAGGAATTGCTTAAAAAAAAAAAAAAGACATAGTATCATATTCAGAAGCCAAAAAAAGCCATCTATTATTCATGTGAATGAGAACCTATTAAAACGGGATTGCACAGGGCCTATCTAAAGTAAATGAGCACAACTATAAAGAAGGAGTTTAAAGTAGTAGTTAAGAATATGGACTCTAAACTTGAAGGGCCTCCCAATGGCCAATTTGGAGAATATTTGAGCAACAAAATAAATAATTACAGTAATAGATTATAACCCATAGAATAAGAATTCATGAAGTCTCTACTGATCTAAATAATGACAGCTCTTCCTTGCAATAGAATTCCATTAGTAACTGTAGAAGAAATAATAGAAATAGAAAATCACCATACAGCAAACACCACTCTTAGAACTGTCTCAGCAAGTATAATTAATAGATGCTAAAATCCAGGGCAAAAGTAAGATGAAAAACAGGAAATTTATATTGCCTCAAAATGTCATTTGACAGCAAATGAATGAGACTTCTTTAGCAAATAAAACTCTACATCCAGTAAGTGGCCTTGAGGGACTGTATATATTTACTCTTGTTGAACATATTTTTTGAACTACATTTTCAAATGTCAAAGGCAAAAGTGGTATACTTATGGTAGAAAAACCTGGCAGACACCACTTTAACCAAATAATACAAGTTAACATCACCAGTGATGGAAAAATCCAAATCATGTGCCTCTAATGTGATGCACTGAGATTATAACAACATTTCTAAGGTATTTTAGCAAAAGATGCAAAACCTGAATTTAATCATGAGGAAATATCCATCAAACCCAAATTGAAGGACATTTAATGAAATAATTGGCCAATACTTTTAAAAAGTCATGATTGTGAAAGACCAAAAAAAAAAAAAAAGATGAGGAACTTCCTAGATTGGAAGAGACTAGGGAAACACTATAACTAACTGCTTCTATGAGTTTGGCCAGGTTAGATTCCTCACATAAGTGGTATCATGTGTTTTGATCCTTCTGTGTCTGGCCTATTCATTTTACCATAATATCCTCCAGGTTCCTCTATGTTGTTGCAAATGACAGGATTTCCTTCTTTCTCATGGCTTTCTCCACACCGTTGCCAATACTTGTTATCTCTTGTCTTTTTGATAAAGCCATTCTAACAAGTATGAGGTGATATTTCACTGTGGCTTTGATTTGCATTTCCCTAATGATTAGTGATGTTGAGCACTTTTTCATATACCTGTTGGCCATTTGTATATCTTCCTTGGCAGAATGTCCACTCAGTTCCTATGCCAAATTTTTTTTGTATTGTTTAAGATTTATTTATTTGAGAGAGAGAGAGAGAGTGAGCATGCACACGTGTGTACACAAGCAGGGAGAGGGACAGGGGGAGAGAGAAAGGGGAAGCCTGACATAGGGCTCCATCTCAGGACCCTGAGATCATGACCTGAGTCAAAACCAAGAGTTGACACTTAACCGACTAAGCCACCGAGGTGCCCCTATGCCCAATTTTTAGTTGGGTTATTTGGGTTTTTGCTATTAGGTTGTATGATTTTCTTGTACTTTTTTTATATTAACCCCTTAATCGGTGGCTTGCAAATGTTTTATCCCATTTGAAAGTTTACCTTTACATTTTGTTGATGGTTTCCTTTGCTGTGCAAAAGCTTTTTACTTTGACATAGTCCCATTTATCTATTTTTGCTTTTGTTGCCTATGCTTTTGGTATCATATCCAAGAAATATTGCCAAGACCAATGTCAGGAAATGTTTCCCCTATGTTTTCTTCTAGGAGGTTTATGGTTTTATATCTTACATTTAAATCTTTAATCCATTTCAACTTAATTTCAGTGTATTTTGTAAAATAAGGGTCCAATTTCATTCTTTTCCACGTAGATAACCATTTTTCCTAACACCATTTATTGAAGACACTATCCTTTCCCCTCTGTGTATTCTTGGCACCCTTGTCTAAGATCAATTGACCATATATACATGGATTTACTTCTGGCTGTCTAATCCTAATGACTTCATACTTTCACAAAAATGCAGCCTCTCCCCAAAAGATATTCAAATTAGATATGTTTAGATCAAAAAAACAGTTTCCAAAGGATTCTAAAATATTTTAATAGATGAATTGTTGAAGCAAGTAGATAGCTTCCCAGGAAAAGTACTTTGAAAAAGAAACCATATTTTAGATATATACATTCTGAATTCTTTTTAAAAAGTCAGTTTACGGGGAGAAGGAAAGATGGCAGAGGAGTAGGGGACCCTATTTCAATTGGTCCTCAGAATTGAGCTGGATATCTACCAGACCACTCTGAGCACCCACGAAACCAGCCTGAGATGTAAGAAGATCTGGATCTCTACAAACAGAATATCGCAGGCGGTTGGTTTTGAGGTAGGAAGCGGAGAGCCATGATTCCGCGGGCAGATATCGGAGGATAAACGGCAGCGGGAGGGAGCCTGGCCGTGGGGATCCTACACCGCCGGTGAGCGACAGCCTCGCGTGCTGGGGACGGGGCACAGACTCGCAGACCGGTAGCTTGGGAAAGGACTTTAGGGCAGCCCCCGGGGTGGAAACCTGGAGCGGGGGTGGGGGTGGGGTCACCAGTGCGAAATGGAAGCGCACGCGAACTGGGGGCGGCTGGTGGTTTTAGAAGCACAAAGGGCAGAGACATGCCCTGACCTGGAGGCAGGACTGGGGGCCTTGCAGAGGGGTGCACAACCCAGGACGTTGCAGTTTCTAGCAGCACGGACAGAAACGGAGACAGTGTGGCCTGGAGAGCTCACTGAAGAACAGACTGCGGTCTCTCTGCTCTGAGGCAGAGGGTTGGAAACGGTCTATTCTGCTCTGACTC
>NW_028007980.1:0-930 GCF_054177405.1 Leptonychotes weddellii | reverse complement strand
TTTCTGCCTTTTCTTTCAGAAATTTGCCCAATATAACAAAAGGAAAATAAACCCAAACTCCACCTCGAAAAGAACTAGAGACATCTGTTCTTGAAAATCACAAAACACAAAGACAGAAGATGGGAGCAGAAGCAGGCAGAGACTCAGGGGTGGGTTGGGAGGACAGAGAGGCCACAAGCAGGTGACCCAGAAAGGCTCGGAGTTTGGGGTGCAGTTGGTCAGAGGCCCCCCAACTCCCAACACACTCACTAACTGTTCCTCTCCCACTTCCCAAAGGGTAGAAAGCAGATCTCAGGAGAGTCAAACAGAGAAGAAATGCAGCTGTGAGTCACACACACAGTAGGTACGCATTAGGACCTCCATGTGCCATGTTTGGGGTCTTAGGAAACACCTAGCTGGGAAGAGTTAATGATTATTTTTTAGTGTCACACAGCTGGGAAGATCGTTTAGACCAGTGGTTCTCAGCTGGGGCTGGGTCTGTGCTCCCAGGGGACAGCCAGGGGGACTGTGGCCACCAGCATCCAGTGTGGAGAGGCCAACGGTGCTGCTAGTCATCCTTCCACGCACAGACAGCCCCCTGCCCGACAAAGAATCATGCAGCCCAAAATATCAAAAAAACACCACGGTTGAGACGCTCTGGTTTTCACCTATAAATTTTCGAGCCAATTCTCTGATACATGAGCTGCAGAGCAAGAAATGGAAAAGGAACAAAAGGCAAAAGGAAGCATGACTCCCCTGTTCCCATGGACACTACATATTTTTGTCTTTTTCTGAATCATATTAAAGGCAGAAGCTAACATGGCATGACTAATCACCACGAACTCTTACTTTTACGCATGAGTAATATCCAAAACCCCGAACAACCTAATAAGCAAAACACATGGTTTTCCCTGCCAACATAGACTTAGCGCTTAAGAATATCCAACCTGG
>NW_028007979.1:0-930 GCF_054177405.1 Leptonychotes weddellii | reverse complement strand
TATGCTAAGTGAACTAAGTCAAGCAGAGAAAGTCAGTTATCATATGGTTTCATTCACAGTGGAACATAAGGAATAGCGCGGAAGACCACAGGGGAAGGGAGGGAAAAATGAATAGGAAGAAATCAGAGAGGGAGACAGACCACGAGAGACTGTGGACTCCGGGAAACAAACTGAGGGTCACAGAAGGGAGGGGGTGGGGGATGGGGTGACTGGCTGATGGGCATTAAGGAGGGCACGTGTGGTGATGAGCACTGGGTGTTACATGCAACGAATGAATCGTTGAACACTACAGCAAAAACTAATGTACTATATGCTGGCTACCTGAACATAAAAAAAAATAAAAAATAGACATCATAAACAATTTCCCTCAAGTTGGGTTAAGTTCCCTTAAGTATTTTGTAACATTTTTTCATAAATAGAAACTTAAAACATATTTTCTGAGTACTTAAGAGATTGCTATCTAAATCAGGTAACATGGATTTGCCTCTTTATATCTGATTTTCTGTGGGACTTCTAAATGGTCTCAAAACATGAATTCCAGTTCAGGGATGTGTGTGTGTACACCGTGGTAAAATACACCTGACATAAAACCGAGCACTGTCGACATTTCGTGTATTTACCACGTTGTACAACCATTACTGCTCTCGGGTTCCTAAACCATCCACATCACCACCTCACAAGGCAGCTCCACACCCATTAAGCAGTCCCTCTCCAGTCCTCCTCTCAGCTTCGGCAACCACTAACCTGCTCTCTGTGGATTTGCCTACCCTGGACCTTTCATGTAAATGCTCCTACAAAACGGCTGACACTCGTGTCTGGCTTCTTTCACTTAGCAGAATGTTTCAGGGTTCAGCGAGGTTGTGCCACGTGTCAGGACTTCATTCCTCTTCAAGGCTGATTCATATTCCACTCACTATATGTAAAATACCA
>NW_028007978.1:0-930 GCF_054177405.1 Leptonychotes weddellii | reverse complement strand
CCAGGTTGGATATTCTTAAGCGCTAAGTCTATGTTGGCAGGGAAAACCATGTGTTTTGCTTATTAGGTTGTTCGGGGTTTTGGATATTACTCATGCGTAAAAGTAAGAGTTTGTGGTGATTAGTCATGCCATGTTAGCTTCTGCCTTTAATATGATTCAGAAAAAGACAAAAATATGTAGTGTCCATGGGAACAGGGGAGTCATGCTTCCTTTTGCCTTTTGTTCCTTTTCCATTTCTTGCTCTGCAGCTCATGTATCAGAGAATTGGCTCGAAAATTTATAGGTGAAAACCAGAGCGTCTCAACCGTGGTGTTTTTTTGATATTTTGGGCTGCATGATTCTTTGTCGGGCAGGGGGCTGTCTGTGCGTGGAAGGATGACTAGCAGCACTGTTGGCCTCTCCACACTGGATGCTGGTGGCCACAGTCCCCCTGGCTGTCCCCTGGGAGCACAGACCCAGCCCCAGCTGAGAACCACTGGTCTAAACGATCTTCCCAGCTGTGTGACACTAAAAAATAATCATTAACTCTTCCCAGCTAGGTGTTTCCTAAGACCCCAAACATGGCACATGGAGGTCCTAATGCGTACCTACTGTGTGTGTGACTCACAGCTGCATTTCTTCTCTGTTTGACTCTCCTGAGATCTGCTTTCTACCCTTTGGGAAGTGGGAGAGGAACAGTTAGTGAGTGTGTTGGGAGTTGGGGGGCCTCTGACCAACTGCACCCCAAACTCCGAGCCTTTCTGGGTCACCTGCTTGTGGCCTCCCTGTCCTCCCAACCCACCCCTGAGTCTCTGCCTGCTTCTGCTCCCATCTTCTGTCTTTGTGTTTTGTGATTTTCGAGAACAGATGTCTCTAGTTCTTTTCGAGGTGGAGTTTGGGTTTATTTTCCTTTTGTTATATTGGGCAAATTTCTGAAAGAAAAGGCAGAAA
>NW_028007977.1:0-930 GCF_054177405.1 Leptonychotes weddellii | reverse complement strand
TGAAACTAATATGAGTCTGCCTGAAATATCACTTAGAATCATCTTCAGATAAGTCTATTTGCTAATAGGGCATAGGATAAAATACAGTTTTGCAATTAAATGATTACTTTTGACTATGTAAGCAGCCAGCACAATCAATTCATGACAAAAAGTAAATTCTTTACACAAATAATTTAGCTGCTGTTTTCATTGAGAGTTCAAATATTTATTGTCTATTGTTTTGCCATTGGAGATGTATAGATAAATGACGCAGACAGTCACCACCCTATGAAGCTCACAACTGCAACAAAGGTTAGAAGGAAAAATAGTGTCTATGAGAGTTTCTATTGAGTAAACTTTAACTAATATGAGGTGTCAGGGAATGCTTCCACAGAGAAATGATCCTTAAGCAAAGACATGAAGACTAAGTAGAATGTACCCAGATGACTAGTCAGAGAAAGATAGTCCCAGGAAGAAGGCATATCATATACAAAGGCTCTGGCTGGAAATAAGGGGACTGTAGGGCATTCAAGGAATGAAAAAAATCTGTATGGCAAAAGCATAGTAAGGAGGTAGGCAGGGTCAGATCATGAAGGGATCTATGGGCAAGTTAAGTATTTTAAAATTTAAGAAAAAGTGAAAGGCACTGAAAAATATAAGTGGAATAGAATCATGGTTGGTTTTTATTTTTAGAAGATTACTTCAGATCAGAGCCATGGTGCATGCAACTCAGGGAGGCACCATTCACATTCACCATTCAGCATTCATAGGAAGTCCTGCACCAGATACTATGCTCTGCTCCAGAGGATGGACCAGAGGTGATGACAGTGAAAACAAGACTGTCATGCGAAGAGAATGCATTGGTTGAGGCAAAAGATGACTGTGGCTCAGATTTAGGTAGAAAAAAAGTAATAAAGGGAAGTGGAAGCATTTGGGAGATATTAAAGAGGT
>NW_028007976.1:0-930 GCF_054177405.1 Leptonychotes weddellii | reverse complement strand
TATGCTAAGTGAACTAAGTCAAGCAGAGAAAGTCAGTTATCATATGGTTTCATTCACAGTGGAACATAAGGAATAGCGCGGAAGACCACAGGGGAAGGGAGGGAAAAATGAATAGGAAGAAATCAGAGAGGGAGACAGACCACGAGAGACTCTGGACTCCGGGAAACAAACTGAGGGTCACAGAAGGGAGGGGGTGGGGGATGGGGTGACTGGCTGATGGGCATTAAGGAGGGCACGTGTGGTGATGAGCACTGGGTGTTACATGCAACGAATGAATCGTTGAACACTACAGCAAAAACTAATGTACTATATGCTGGCTACCTGAACATAAAAAAAAATAAAAAATAGACATCATAAACAATTTCCCTCAAGTTGGGTTAAGTTCCCTTAAGTATTTTGTAACATTTTTTCATAAATAGAAACTTAAAACATATTTTCTGAGTACTTAAGAGATTGCTGTCTAAATCAGGTAACATGGATTTGCCTCTTTATATCTGATTTTCTGTGGGACTTCTAAATGGTCTCAAAACATGAATTCCAGTTCAGGGATGTGTGTGTGTACACCGTGGTAAAATACACCTGACATAAAACCGAGCACTGTCGACATTTCGTGTATTTACCACGTTGTACAACCATTACTGCTCTCGGGTTCCTAAACCATCCACATCACCACCTCACAAGGCAGCTCCACACCCATTAAGCAGTCCCTCTCCAGTCCTCCTCTCAGCTTTGGCAACCACTAACCTGCTCTCTGTGGATTTGCCTACCCTGGACCTTTCATGTAAATGCTCCTACAAAACGGCTGACACTCGTGTCTGGCTTCTTTCACTTAGCAGAATGTTTCAGGGTTCAGCGAGGTTGTGCCACGTGTCAGGACTTCATTCCTCTTCAAGGCTGATTCATATTCCACTCACTATATGTAAAATACCA
>NW_028007975.1:0-930 GCF_054177405.1 Leptonychotes weddellii | reverse complement strand
AATCAGTGTTGTATACCTGAAGCTAACACAGCATTGTATGTCAATTATACTTCAGTAATAAAAAAGATGAAGGTGATGTTTTAATGGGTGATATGCTGACGGTCTTTTTTTGGTATGGAGAAAACACTTGAGAAAGATATGTTTAGAAATGCTTGCAATGCAGAAAATGTGGGTTGCATCTGTTAAGCTGTGGGCTAAATAGCTTTTCCAGTAACAAAAGCTCATGTGTGTTGAGTGCTTCTTCGTGAAGTAGTGTGAGTTCTTGCTCTTAAACTTCCTAGCAATTCTTAGAGGTAGTGAAACTCTTTTTTTTTTTTTAAGGCTGGTGTTAAGATATTAAAAAAAAAAAAATCCTTTACTATTTTTTTCCCCTGCCATCCTGATAATATTTAGCTACTTGGTATGATCACCTTGTAACTACATTTGTTCTTTGACATCTTTTTGTGGTATACTAGAAATGTTGCTTGAGCAAGTTTTTTCCCGATTTGATTTAGGCATGTTCATTTAATAATTATTTTAATTATTTGAAGGTACTTAACATTTAAAGGGCGGAAAGACTGTTAAGTGTTATTGAGGACTATAAAGCATGATGAAGGGGACATGAAAAACAGAAAGGGCAGAGGTTACTCTGTTACATAGGTTGGTTGGAGAAATTCTCTCTGATAGGATGGTATTTGGGCAGACGTGGCGGTTGGGAGCCAGGGTGCTGTCTGGACAGGGGACCGCACATCTCACTTTGCCTGGGATAGTCTTAGTGTATACCTGTTGTCCCGTCATATCATCATCACTCTATATCTGGGGGGACTAGTGTCCCAGAAGGTGGTTCACCAAGTGCCAAGTCCCAAGACTGATAATGCCTTCCTACTCTGTTGAGCCTCAAGTGGCTGCAGTGGAGTGGATGAGGGAGTCAGAGAAATAGCAAGAACTTCA
>NW_028007974.1:0-930 GCF_054177405.1 Leptonychotes weddellii | reverse complement strand
TGACTTCTGACAGATATGCACTCCCAGGCAAACACTGTAGCCCTGTAGATTTGCATCTCAGAAAGTTCCCTTAACACCCTGATCCTTGCTGCAGTTACTCTTTCTTCAGTTGCACCTTGTATTTATTCCCAAGCATTATATATATTTTTTAAGCATTATATTTATTAAGTACCTTCTATGAAACAAACACTGATGTTACAGAAATAAATAAGAAACTAGAGCAGCACCGTTTAAAAGGGGAAGCACATACAATGTGACTCATGCTTTCTGCTCTCCCTCCACTTAGTATATATTTCTAATAATCCCTCCTTTTTAGACCCCCTGACAACTTGGTCACCTGACTAAACCTTCCTGAGAAATAAATGATTTTTTTCCCTCAGTTTTCTTTTTTACCTAAGGAAGGCCGAGGGTGAATGCAACACACCAGACACACAATCGCTGCTGAGTAGAAAGCAAGGTGAGAAGGGTACCACATTAGGGAGAATTCCCTAGGGGGCTTGTGGGAATATCCCAGGCACTGTTTCAAAAACAAGTCAAGTCTGGAAATACAGCAGTAAAGGCTACTGGAAGGCTCCTTGGCAGGGGGACGGGAAGTGAATCTCTGGAATGGACTCATGAAAGAAGAGTCAGCAGGAACAACTGAGTTTAATGAGTCATATTAGAAAAGATGGGAAAGTAGGGAACTGACAAGACATAAAGAAAATGTGAAGGCCACCCCCCCAAAAAAGTATGATGTATGGGGGAGGGTGAAAAATCAATCTAAGAAAAGCACGCTTAGGGGCACCAAGATAAAAAATAAGAAAAGGAACAATAAAAGCAAAGACTTGTTGCAACGTTGATGTAAACCTGGCCCTCTTCCTCACCGGTGACACAGGGTTTCCACTTCCCTTTATAGGCACATATTACTCAAGTCTAGAAACCAAGAGAGCC
>NW_028007973.1:0-930 GCF_054177405.1 Leptonychotes weddellii | reverse complement strand
TGAAACATAATAATGTGAACCTACTGGAGGAGAAATAAATTTTCTTATTTCATGTAAAAGACAGTCTACCTCAACTCAGAGAAAGACTGAAATCATTTCTTATGCTTTTAACTGCTAAATGTGAACTGAAGCAGAACAGTAACTACAGATCATCTTTCTAGAAAACTTGAAGATCTTTAAGTCAGACAATATAAAAATGTATCTGTGCTTGTGATTGTTAACTTTTGGTAAATCAGTTATTCAAAAACGGGTCTATACAGTGGAAAAAGCATGCATGGTCTGAAGTATGAGCCGGTTTCCACAGGAGGATGACACACACTTTCAGTCAAGTGTGAAATGGAGACTGCTGTTAATCCACCAAAATCCCTGAGACGTGCAAGCTCTTCACCCGTACCATTCCCTTCCTTCTAGACACCTGGATAGCTTACATTTCCCAGTCTCTTTCACAGGTAAGGAGACCATGTGCTAAAATTCTCACCAATGGAACATGAACAGGAGAGATGTCAGGCATTACAAGGTCAGGCCCCTAAGAGGGCATAGCATGTTTGCCCCTTCCACATGCATTCCCCTGGACACAGCAATCCATTCTCAATCACAAGCCCACAGGAAGATGGAGTTCAAAGAAATGGAAGAAACTTGGAAGCCTGGATTACCACATGGAAGAGAGCTTCCCACTGACCTGGAACCTGTCCTGGAGTGACAGGAGCAAGAAATGAACTTCTATTGTATCCGAGTTATGAGGAGATATTTACTACAGCAGTTTAGCCTACTCAACTATTACAATCTCTCTGTGCCTCAGTTTCTTCACCCATTAAATGGAATAACACCACCTACTCTGAAGACACTTGTAAGGAAGAAATGAGATGATGCCTATGAAGTGTTTAGCATGATAGCTGACGCACAGTAAGTACTCAATAAATGGCATAGATT
>NW_028007972.1:0-930 GCF_054177405.1 Leptonychotes weddellii | reverse complement strand
GAGACACGGCTTGGGTTTTTGGCCGGTAGGCCGCCATCCTCTGGCTCCGCCGCGCTGCCCTCCACCCTCCTCGCCAGCGTCCTGCCCGGCTGGCTTCCCCCATGCAGGGAACACTTGCAGGTAGTAGCTAGTAGCACACTGATTGCTCAGGCCAAGCCCACACCACTTCTGAGCCCGGGGTGTGTGGGGAAAATCAACACGTGCTTCCTGTCTCCTCAGTATAAGGCAGATACCCTGAAGACTATGCAGACCAAACAGGATCTCAAAGAGGAGCACCCATGGGTCGACTACACCTCCCCTTCCTTAATAACACTGCTGTTTACAGACCTGGGGGTGTTGACGCCCTCAGCAGTCAGCGACGAGCTCATCAAGCTGTATCTGTAGCCACTGGATCCCTTCCTGCGGGCGCACAGCTGTTGCACGTGGGGCAGGGTGAGTAGCCTCTTGACCCCTCCGTGAGCCAGGCCATACTAAATTTTTTTTTTCTTTAAAGCTTCTATTTTTAAGTAATCTCTACCGTAAGTGGGGCTCGAACTCACAACCCTGAGATCAAGAGTCCCATGCTCCACTGACTGAGCCAGCCAGATGCCCCTAAAACTGAATTTTTTTTTTTTTTTAATGAAGACTTAGGGACGAAGGACTTAAACCTTAAGACTTGGAGAATTTTTTTTATCCATTTCAGCCCCATCTAAAATGTGTTCATGGTTTCCCTAAAACCCAACCTGAATTGTGTTTATGGTTTCTAGACACTTTCCAGTTTCCAGAAATACAAGTTAGATTATTGGCTACTTAACCAATGAAAGCCATGCCCAAGCCCACCTCCCTTCTTCCCTGCACTCCAGACTGATTTGCCAAAAGCATCGATTAAAGAGATGCAGGCCTGCAAAAGCAGGCATTCCTACCTGCAGCCAGGCGCCCCTGCAGGAACCA
>NW_028007971.1:0-930 GCF_054177405.1 Leptonychotes weddellii | reverse complement strand
TAGAAAGCCCAGAAATGGATGCACAACTATATGGTCAACTAATCTTTGACAAAGCAGGAAAGAGTATCCAATGGAAAAAGGACAGTCTCTTCAATAAATGGTGTTGGAAAACTGGACAGCAACATGCAGAAGAATGAAACTAGACCACTTTCTTATGCCATACACAAAAATAAATTCAAAATGGATGAAAGACCTAAATGTGAGACAGGAATCCATCAAAATCCTAGAGGAGAATACAGGCAGCAACATCTTGGACCTTAGCCCCAGCAACTTCTCCAGAGGCAAGGGAAACAAAAGCAAAAATGAACTGTTGGGACTTCATCAACATAAAAAGTTTCTGCACAGCAAAGGGAACAATCAACAAAACTAAAAGCAGCCTATGGAATGGGAGAAAATATTTGCAAATGATATATCTGATAAAGGGTTAGTATCCAAAATCTATAAAGAACTTACAAACTCAATACCCTCCAAAAAGTAATCAAGTTAAGAAATGAGCAGAAGACATGAACAGACATTTTTCCAAAGAAGATGTCCTGATGGCTAACAGACACATAAAAAGGTGCTCAACATCACTCGGCATCAGGGAAACACAAATCAAAACCATGATGAGATTAACATAACAATAAAAAATTAAAAAAAAAACATGATGAGATACCACCTCACACGTGTAAGAATGGCTAAAATTAACAACATAGGAAACAACAGGTGTTGGCAAGGATGTGGAGAAAGGGGAGCCCTCTTATATTGTTGGGGAGAATGCAAACTGGTGCAGACACTCTGGAAACGGTATGGAGGCTCCTAAAAAAGTTAAAAATTGGGGGGGCGGAGCAAGATGGCGGAGGAGTAGGAGACCTGGATTTCGTCTTCTCTCAGGAATTCAGCTGGATAGGGATCAAACCATTCTGAACACCTACAAACTCAACAGGAGAT
>NW_028007970.1:6691-11974 GCF_054177405.1 Leptonychotes weddellii | reverse complement strand
GGAGACGAACCATGAGAGACTATGGACTCTGAGAAACAAACTGAGGGTTCTAGAGGGGAGGGGGTGGGGGGATGGGTTAGCCTGGTGATGGGTATTAAAGAGGGCATGTACTGCACAGAGCACTGGGTATTATACTCAAACAAGGAATCATGCAACACTACATCAAAAACTAATGATGGAAAGTATGGTGATTAACATAATAAAAAAAAAAGAAACCTATGTTCAATAAAAGAAAGTTAAGTCAACAGGAAAAAAAATGCCTTGTTCCATATTTCTCAGTCCCTTTTAGGTTCTCCAAGTAGATCTGTCCAACAGGAAAATATGCTGCCTTAGGAATTAGCACCCTTTAAGCTGACATGTTTAAGCAGAGGCTGAATTTGTGAACAGTCATCTAAGACGTATGGCATAATACAGATGATCTGTAAAGTTACTGTAATTATATGAATTGCTATTTAAAAGTCCCTGCCAAAACACAGATTTATAAATATGGCTACCAAAGAGCATTACTTTAGAGACTTCTTTCTGATGGGTAGCTAAACTTTCAAAGCAACAACTGATGATTTGAGAAAGATAGGATATTATCCCTAGTGTTACGGTTGAACAATCTGTTGATACTATTTTTCCAGTCACAGAACACACAGACTGAATGTCAGTCAGCCTAAAAATCATCTTTGGAATATATTTCTCTAACCCATATCCCAGCCTCAATGCTGGTCAAATCTCCTTTGGGGCATCAAGAAAATATGGGACTTAGATATATAGTTAAGGTTCTCAAATATGGAAATTCATAATATATTTTAATGATAATAGACAGACTACTAGAAATCAGGACTATTCTTTAAAATCCTGACTTACATATGTTTGACCATTATGGGGCATCTTCACATATCTAACCCAAAATCTTCCATCTGAATTTAGGGTAAAAAATATAAGAGAAATCTCTCTCTCTCTCTCTCTCTGTGTTTATGTATATATATATACACACACATATATATAAAATTTATATATAGTATTTATAGCATTCCTCTCTCTATATATATAGTATTCCTCAATTTAGGAGCTTTTTTAACTGAATAAAACAAGTCATTTTCTTGTAAACATAAAAACTTTTTTTAATCATATAAAATTCTGTTTCTGGTCCCAAAAGTAAACAAAAGATTTGACCAAGACAGAAAAAAGCTACTGAATTTGATGCGTCATTTCTTTGACAACACATTCCAAATTACTGCTTAACCCCTTGAAAAGTGAATCATCAAGTCTCTATATGAAGTAAATATAAGAGCCTCTGAGACTAAAAGAAATTAGTACATTCATTTGGTAAAATCAACACAACATCTAAGCATTTTGATGTTTCCACTTTTTCATGCTTTGTATCATCTGTTTATCTCATTATTTCCAGCAGGTTATGTGACAAAAGGTCCAAGAGATTTCAAAGCTATGAATTACAGTAAAGAAAAAACATTCATTTAAAACACAACACACTTTGGTTTTGAAATATAAATGTCCCATCCATATTTATACAAAAATAGGATTTTAAGTTGGTGCATAGTTGTTTTGACTGTGAATTGTAAGGCGATGCTCGCTTCTGTTATTATAATTTTATGAGAATTCAACATAAGTGGTTTTATAAATTTATATGAGTGTCAAACTCTTTTTTATTTGACTTTCATACATTTCTTATGTTTCAGGGATGGTGACCCCTCATTGCAAATTGTAAGAAAACCTAATTAACCTTCATTCATTGGTAGTATCTTCATACAAGCAAAAGAGCTCATAAAAAATGTATAAGTTGATTCCTACTGTGTATTCTTCAAAATACACCAAGTAGAATATTGATTATCTCAACCTGAGTAGATAATACCAACCTGAGTAAAAAAAAAAAAAAAAAAAAAAAAATATATATATATATATATATATATGTCTTGATTATATCATGTTGAACTGCAAAGAAGTTTGCATATCACACAAGGGAAGAGAGCAGCTTCCACGGCCATTGCAAGAAAGGTCTGTCATTATTGGTGGCCCATGTGGCATTTAGTTTTTCTGTACTTGAATTGAACTAGCTAGACATATCCTCTTAAAAATTCTTTCAGAACCCTGGCTTGATCTGCTTCAAGTTAACGTCTTTCTACTTTAGATAACACTATGAGTTTTATAGCACAAAATGTCATACTCTGTGTCCCAGTATATTCAGAGATTAAAACAATTCATGATCCATGATTTAGCTTTAAATTTATCTCTCATTTACAAGTATATAACTTGTAATTACAAGTATATAACTGGATTAACTCACTACATATCTAAATAGGACTGTACAAAAGAAATGCAAACAGAGCATAGAAAAATCATACGTGCTTTTGAGATATTATTGAGATTATCAATTATTTGTGCATTTATTCTATTTAAGCACCTCTGAAGATAAACTTCACCTTTGTCCCCTTTGTATCTCTAAGCTGTGGATTGGTTCAGGTTCCAAGCAGCTTGTTCTCACTGCCTGACAATTTTTTGCAGTAACTGAGATCCCACTCCAACCACTTGCTCTACCTGCTGCATTTAAAAATGAACGAGCAGCAGAATCAGACCTGTAAATACAGAGAACAAACTGATGGCTGCCAGAGTGGAGGGGGGAGGAGGATATGTAAAATGGGTGAAGGGGAGTGGGAGATACAAGCTTCCAGTTATGGAATGAAGAAGTCATGGGAATAACAGGCAGAGCATAACGAATAGAGTCAATGATATTGTCATAGCCATGTAATGGGACAAATGGTAACTGAGGTTGTGGTAAACAGAGCTTAATGTATAAACTTGTGGAATCACTATGTTGTATACCCGAAACTAATGTAACATTGTGTGTCACCTAGACTCAATAAAAAAATAAAAATGAATATACATTTCATCTGTCAAAATGTTAATAATATGACAAGTGAATGGCACATAACATCATATAACCTTCTACTGGACACTGCAACAAATGATTGCTGTAACTAATTACCTAAATAACCAAATAATAAAGAGAAAAAAAAGTAAACAAGTTGCTTGGCATATATAAAAAAATGTGTATTGTTAACAACTTTTATTTTTCACTTAATTTTCGTAAGTAAACCTAATTTGAAGGCTGTGCACACCCAATAGAAAGCATTAGCACTAAAAGAAATGTAGCCAGAAAGTCAGAATTATTCAGGCAATTCTCCCCTCTCACTTCTGTAAATAGAACCATAACAATTAAAAAGGCCCAACCTATTGAATGGAATGTAAATTTTTGCCAATTCCTTTCTAAGGCTTAATTTTTTTCTTAGTTTAATGAATGTGTTTTAAAAAAAACCTATCCGATTACTCCAGAAATAAGTTTTTTAAAAGTTTATATTTAATATACAAATAGGTTAGGAGATTAGTCCTCTTAACATGTGTCATAATATGCAAAATGTTATAATACAGCAATTTAATAGCTGGAAGGTTATCACTAAATATTCAAGTGTACAGAGTAGCTCACATAATTTAATCAGGAACTTTGTTAATGACTTCAATGATTTGCAATCAAATAATTTTCCTCTTGTCCATTCAATTCCACTTGGAATATATAAATTTAGATTTTAAAAAAACAGAAATGGCTATGATTATACATATCTAAGGATAAAAATTTCCATATTTTTTGATTCCATAGAAACAGCCTGCTGTGACTTAGAACTGAAAAATGTGGCTAATTTATCTTCTAAAATTCATTATGTTTATCTCCGAAATTCATTATGTAATATTAGTAGCCTTGTGCAAGATGCAACCATAAACAAAATTGATTGTGCCACTGTTTCAGTGCTTCAGTGTTTAACAAGTAATCAAGACAAAAGAATAAAGTATCTTGAAGCCAACTAACGCCTACACAAAGAAAATAAAAAAGCTATATAAAACACGAATAATGTCTACTTAAAAGGATCGGGGAACTACTGAAGAAACAAGGACCAGAGGGGTCAAGATTCTGAAGAGAGGAAAAACATCAAGAGGCCAGCTGACAAGCAGTAGATGCTTTTACCCCCAGGAGGCCCTGTCACTAAAGGGCTCAGGGCAAGAAAATGCAGTCTTTGACCAGCAGAGACTGTTGCTGAGGAACAAAGATACAAGTAAAGCGTCTGTCAGTATCACCCACTTGAGAGAAAATTCAAAGCTTCTCTGGCGTGAAATCCCAGTAAGAAGGGCAAAGTAGAAACCTGGTCCTGGCATACATATGGCTTTATCGTCAAGAAATTTGCCAAATTCAGAAGCCACAAATGGCAGGATACTAAAAGCTAAGCTGAAATCCTCTGCAAAGTTGTGTCAAGTTTTCTATGGTTTACTTTTGCTGAGAGATGAAAATGAAAGCTCAGGACCAGCCAGGGAAAAGGATCCTAGTAATCATAGGAGGTTCTCAGTGGAAAGGGCTAGATGGCTACACTCTGGCATCCGTGGGGGCTCACAAATCTACCAAACATTACCTAAAGCGGATTGAACCCCTATTCCAATCAGTCCATACTCACATTAAAGCGAATGCCCCCCACTCCAACTGCTTAGTAGAGGAAATTGGAAACTTTGCGTCCAAGAAAATAACCTCACCTGGAATTTCAAACATGTAACCAGTGACTTGTCATCAGTTAAAATTATATAGAATCTCACTCCCACCAAGAGACACGACTATTAGGTCTCAAAGCAAGAAAAAAACCATCATACAGAAACAGCAGAGGCACCTCAAATACTGCAGATGGAAGACCAAGATGGAAAAAAGAGAAAAAATGTGGGTGATTTAAGCAGAAAGGTTTTCTGTTTGGAACCAGGTCACAAGGCTGCTGCTGGGTCCCTAATAGCATTTGCAGTTGGTGGGCCTATTACCAGGGGCTTGGACAGGTGTGGATCTTGTCTGGTTCCTGGGGGAAAAAGACTGCCTCAGGACATTGCTCTGTAGAGTCCAGTTGGGGTTTTACAGTCCACAGTTGGATCTAAAGGCAGTGCGCATACTGGGTTTTTACCCCAAAGATACAAATGTAGTGATCCGAAGGGTATGTGCACCCCAATGTTTATAGCAGCAACGTCCACAATAGCCAAACTATGGAAAGAGCCAAGATGTCCATCAACAGATGAATGGATAAAGATATGGTATATATATATATATATATACCATATCTGGTATACCATACAGGATCTGCAGTGGTGCATAGGTGAGTGTTTCCCACTGGGTCCCTGGGCTAGCAGGACTGCTTGCCACTGTGGCTAGGAGGGCTGGGAGCCCATATATATCTATATCTATATCTATATCTATAT
>NW_028007970.1:0-6591 GCF_054177405.1 Leptonychotes weddellii | reverse complement strand
TGGGGTGGCTGGGTGATAGACACTGGGGAGGGTATGTGCTATGGTGAGCGCTGTGAATTGTGTAAGACTGATGAATCACAGACCGGTATCTCTGAAACAAATAATACATTATATGTTAAAGAAAAAGAAGAAGATAGTAGGAAGGGAAAAATGAAGGGGGGGAATTCAGAGGAGGAGATGAACCATGAGAGACTATGGACTCTGAGAAACAAACTGAGGGTTCTAGAGGGGAGGAGGGGTGGAGAGATGGGTTAGCCTGGTGATGGGTATTAAGGAGGGCATGTACTGAATGGAGAACTGGGTGTTATACGCAAACAATAAATCATGGAACACTACATCAAAAACTAATGATGTATGGTGATTAACATAATAAAATAAAATTAAGAAAAAAATAAGGGCAGTGTGCAGGGGTGTTGATGGGTGTGGCCCCAAACATGTGCCTGAGAGATCTGTTACCAGGACACTGGGGGGTCCCTGAGGGACTAGAATCCAGTCCCAGGATTGTTCAGCATCAACAGCTGGGATCAATGTCTTGCTGATTAGAGTCTGAAAGGACAAATGGGCATGTCTCTTGTCAGGTCCATGGCAGGAAGGACCCCTCCCTGACTGTGACTTGGGAGGGCCTGGAGGCTAGTAGAGGGTCATTTCAGGATCTGCTGTGGTGCATAGGTGAGTCAGGATCTGCAGTGGTGCATAGGTGAGTGTTTCCCACTGGGTCCCTGGGCTAGCAGGACTGCTTGCCACTGTGGCTAGGAGGGCTGGGAGCCCAGTTACAGAGCAATTTCAGAATGTACAGTTGGACCGAGTTCAACAGGTTTGCCTCCCAGGGCTCCCAGACAATGGCCAAGAGGAGCTACAACTGAATCATGGGCCACTTCTGCATTCAAAGCCAGGAGTCAGGTCTGTGGGCCTATTACCCCAGGTGTGGGTATGCATGACTCCTCCCAGGTACCTCAGCAGATTGTGTTGGTGGCAAGACCAAAGTGAAACTCTGCTGAAGCTGAGTCTACAGGAAGATGGGGCTGTTTCTGGGCCTACAGCTAGAACCATAGTCAGTGGGCACCTGGGAGACCTATTCTAACATCTTGCTGATGTCACCCCCTGGAATGTGTTTCTTCCAGTGCTAAAAGTAAATACTCTCAACCTAGAATTCTCTACCCAGCCAGATTATCTTTTCTAAATGAAGTAAAAATGAATATAGTTCCAGACAATAACTGAGACAGATGTCACCAGGAAATGTCCAAAATGTTCTTGGGGTAAAGAGGAAAATGTCTAAGATGAAAAGATTACAATCCAGGAAGGAATGAAGAGCAATGGCAAAAATAAATTACTATTTATTGTTCTGTATGAAACTTGCAATGCCTCTTGTGACTTGAAATATACCTGGAATAAAACTGCATGATGACAAGAATGCAAAATTCTTGGGATAAGAGGGGTGGAGGGTAATGGAGTTAAAATCTTCTGAGATTGTAAAATTGTGAGAGAGCTGGTAAAAGTAACATTTATTAGATTATAATAAGTCAAGAAGCATGTTGTAGTATCTAGAGTTTCTACTATAAGAATAGTAAAGAATGAATAACTGATATGTTTTAGAGGAAAATGATGTGTATGTGTAAGTTAGACTGAGAAATGAGAGAGAATGATAAATATAAGGTAAGAAAGAAAAATTAATATAGAAAGATCAATAAGGGGCACCTGGGTGGCTCAGTCGTTAAGCGTCTGCCTTCAGCTCAGGTCATGGTCCCAGAGTCCTGGGATCAAGCCCCGCATCGGGCTCCCCGCTCTGCGGGAAACCTGCTTCTCCCTCTCCCACTCCCCCTGCTTGTGTTCCCTCTCTCGCTGTGTCTCTCTCTGTCAAATAAATAAAATCTTTAAAAAAAAAAAAAAAAAGATCAATAAAATAGAATCAGAGTTTGCCTCAAATCAAACTTTTATGACTACCGAAAATTTCAAAACCCTCCCATAATTCCCATAATTCCATTAATTTGAAGGGCCAAGCTTCCACAACAGTGGGTCTTTAATTTCCTTCTCAAAACATCTCCATCCAGCAGATGGCAAAACTCCTTGTGAATGACAAACTGATTCAAACATTTATACCAGCTCATTAGTGAGGATGTATTAGAGAAAGCAAAAAATACAGTAATTCAGAAAACAGAACATATTGAACACTTTGTGTTCTGAATTACTGCAGGACTTGAAGATGATCACTGGACAGATTTGGCTTAAATGCATCAGCATATCAACTACAAAACTACACAGAAGACCTGGATAAATACTGGTAAAATTGAGTTTGCTAAACCTTTTCAGGATCTACTACTATATACTGTCACTGATCTAAGCACTATGGCTACCAAAGTGAGTAACACATTATATCTCTTGCTCTCACATTTTTATAATCTAGTAAGGGAGATACACGGAAAGGAGCAATCCCAATCTTGATTTTATATGTATATAAATCGTAATATTGTTGTGTGCGTCCAAAAAGTAAGAAAGTAATGAGAGATGTCGATTAGATTTTGCAACTGAATGGTTATTGGCGACTTTAGTGAAATTCGTTCCAGCTGTTTGTAAGGATGAAAGTAATAATACAGTGGTTGATAAGGGTAAAAAATATTAAGAAAATGGGGAGAGAAAATATTGACTAGTGATTAAAATGTTCTGATTTAAAACTGAAAAAAATAAGGCAAGAGCTAGACAAAATGAGTTAAGGGGAAGAAGTTATGATAATGTAGTATGTGTTAGAATGGGCTATGTGGATATATATGTATAAACTTAAGGGAAAAAGGAGTAGGAAAATAAGAGAAAAGGAAAAAAGAATGATCTCTGTGATAGATGGAAGGGGACAGACTGAATAGCACAGGACAGGAAATTTTATACAAGAGTAAAGATCCCTCTACAAAGTTAATGGACTTAATAATGGAATTGATTTTCCTCTAGTTAAATGTTTTCATCTAAATCTTCACTACTAGGCAAATACTTCTCATTCACATTTTCATAGGGTACTCAGGCTCAAAAGCAAAGCCTTATTATCTCTAAAGCTATTAACTCTTCTCTTTTGGCCTCAAATTGGATTCCTAATTTGGTTAGCTCATGGATCATCCCCTTTGTCCTTTCCAAACCTACTGACTATTACCAGGAGTAGAAGCCTAGGTTCTTCCAACAAGGATGTTAGGGAATAACAAACCAAAGGAGCCAGTAGTATGTTCCCCACAACTTGAGTAGGGTTCTGAGTTTTTATGGTGAAATAAATGGTATGGATATTTGCCAACAGTTAGTACAATATTGCGAGGGTTTGGAATCATTAATAAAAGGCATGAAAGTGAAAAGATCAGATCAGAATCACAGGTCTACCCAGTTGTCTGGCATTTGCTGAGTATCACTCATCCACCAAAATACAGTTGCAGGGAAGAGGCATTAGAGAATTGGTAAATCCTCCAAATTCTAGCAACATATGCAGTTGAGGCATGTCTCTCTCATACCGTACCAGTCACCTCATAACCCTGTAAGTACTTCACTGCTTTGCCAAGAGCTGCAAACTCAAATATCTACCTCGGAAGGACAGGTAATCTAAAGAGATGGCAGGATATATGCAAGACTAGAGGCCATAATGGGATCTATAAGACCCTCAAAAGATCATATCCCACCTTAAATTATGCAAGTCAAAATTTCTTTCAGTAGTGGAGGGAAGCTGTTAAGAACATATTTTAGAGCCAAGATGAATGGATTGGAATACTCAATCCCACGGCTTGTTAAGTGTGAGGCCTTGAGCAAGTTATTTACACTCAATTCCTTTAGCTGCACAATGGGGCTACTAACACTCCAAACCTCTTCAGATTGTTGTGAGCATTAACTAAGTTAATATCAATAAAATGCTCAGAACACTGCTTGGCTCATACATTGTAGGTACTACACACGGGTGTCCTGTCATTAGCATTTTTGTTCTTTTCTTACTTACTAAATACTAATTTAAAATTTATTTTCTGGGATGCCTGGGTGGCTCAGTTGGTTAAGTGGCTGCCTTTGGCTCAGGTCATGATTCCAGGGTGCTGGGATTGAGTCCCGCATCAGGCTCCTTGCTCAGCAGGGAGCCTGCTTCCCCCTCAGCCTCTGCTGCTCCCTCTGCTTATGCATGCACTCACTTGCTCTCTCTCTCTCTGACAAATAAATAAAAATAAATAAAATCTTCAAAATTTATTTTCTGCTTCCAAAACCTAAAAAGTGGTAAATACTTAACCATATCCAAAATGTACAGGCTTTTAAGACAGAATACTACAACACGCACAAATACACTGATATCAGCATTATTTATAAGAGATAACTAGAAACCACTTCAATTCCAAACAATAGGAAAACGGTTACATTACGGCAAACCCACACAATGTAGCATTAAGCAATTGCTGAAGTTTTGTTCTGAAGACTATGCAATATGACATCTTTATAATTTATTTGTAAATGAAAAAAAATGGAAAGCAAAATGAAGATGTATTATTGTGTAAATGAAAATATACTCAAGATACTAGAAGAAAATAGTTTGTCAATAGGATTAGAGATAACTTTTGATTTTCTCTAATGGGAAAACTTTATATGCTTCAACTATGGTACTTTTATAAAAATGTATTAAAAAGATAGGATGTAGACAATAAAAACTCCCATTCATTAATGTTGAGAATGCAAAATGGCACACCAATTCGGAAAACGGTTTCATAGTTTCTCAGAAAACTAAACACACCCTTACCATAAGATCCAGCAATCACCTTCCTTGGCATTTACACAAATGCACAGAAAACCTTCCTCCACAAAAAAATATGTGAGCAATTGTTTATAGCTGCTTTGTTTATAATTGCAAAAACTTGGATGCAACCAGAATATCCTCCAATAGATAAATGGATTAAAAAAAAAACAAAACTGTGGTCCATCCATAAAATGGAGTATTACTTAGTGATAAAAAGAAATGAGCTATCAAGCTGTGAAAAGAAATGGAGCAACCTTAAAAGCATATTGCTAATCAAAGAAACCAGACTGAAAAGGCTTCATACTGCAGGATTCAACTATATGGCATTCTAGGAAAGGCAAAACTGTGGACACAGTAAAGACATCAGTGGTTGCTAAGGGTTCAGCAGGGGAATGCAAGGATGAATAATAGGTAGACCATAAAGGATTTTTAGGGCAGTAAAATTATTTTGTATGATACCACAGTGGTGGATATTTGTCACAACATATTTCTCAAAACCCATATATTGTACAACACCAAAAGTGAACCCTCATGTAAATTATAGACTTAGGCAATAATAACATATCAATATTAGCTCACCAGCTATAACAAATGTATCACACCAATGCAGGATGTTAATAACGGGGGACACTGAGTGTTGATGACAGGGTATATGGGAACTCTGCACTTTCTTTTTTTTTTTCCCCCCCAAAGGCTTTATTTATTCATTTGAGACACAGAGATAGAGAGAGAGAGAGAGAGAGCATGAGCAGGGGGAGAGGCAGAAGGAGAGGGAGAAGCAGGCTCCCTCCTGAGCCAGGAGCCAGATGTGGGCTCGATGCCAGGACCCTGGGATCGTGGCCTGAGCCAAGGCAGACGCTTAACCATCTGAGCCACCCAGGTGCTCCAACTCTGCACTTTCTACTTAGATTTTCTGTAAGCCTAAAACTGCTAAAAAATAAAGTCTATTTTTAAAAAAATTCATTTATTTGAGAGAGAGAGAACATGTACACACAAGCAAGGCAGGGGGGATGGGCAGAGAGAAAGGGAGAGAGAATCCCAAGCAGGCTTCACATCTAGCACAGAGCCCCACAGAGGGCTCCATCTTATGACCATGACATTATGACCTGAGCTGAAATCAAGAGTGGGACACTTAATTGAGCCACCCAGCCACCCCAAAAATAAAGTCTATTAATAATCAAAATGCGGGGGGTGCCTGGGTGGCTCAGTCATTAAGCATCTGCCTTTGGCTCAGGTCATGATCCCGGGGTCCTGGGATCGAGCCCCACACTGGGCTCCCTGCTTAGCAGGGAGCGTGCTTCTGCCTCTGCGTGCTACTCCCCCTACTTGTGTTCTCTCTCTCTGTCAGATAAATAAGTAAAATCTTTTTAAAAAAATGATAATCAAAATACAGGCACCTGGGTGGTTCAGTCAGTTGAGCGTCTGACTCTTGGTTTTGGCTCAGGGATCAAGCCCTGCATTGGGTTTGCCACTTGGTGGGGAGTGTGCTTTAAGATTCTCTCCTGCTGCCTCTCTCCCCATTCATGCTCTCTTACTCTCTTACTCTCTCTCTCTCTCTAAATAAATAACTCTTTAAAAATAATCAAAATTTTATTTTTTAATTTTTTTTATTTTTTTTAAGATTTTATTTATTTAGGGCGCCTGGGTGGCTCAGTTGGTTAAGCGACTGCCTTGGGCTCAGGTCATGATCCTAGAGTCCGGGGATCGAGTCCCGCATCGGGCTCCCTGCTCAGCAGGGAGTCTGCTTCTCCCTCTGACCCTCCCCCCCTCTCATGTACTCTCTCTCTCTAATAAATAAATAAAAAATCTTTAAAAAAAAGATTTTATTTATTTATTTGACACAGAGAGAGAGAGAGAGA
>NW_028007969.1:0-930 GCF_054177405.1 Leptonychotes weddellii | reverse complement strand
TTTATTTATTTATTTATTTATTTATTTATTTATTTTCTTAACAATTCCTTAGTTCAAGGAGGATAAATGTTTAAGGGGAAAAAAATGTAGTGAAGCACCTCAGTGAAAGAAACAAGACACATTTATGGATGTAGAACACAATTATATTTATGTAGATTTGGAAGGAAACTAAATCAGGAGGGGCCCTTCCTTTTTGGTCTAGCTTCATTATGGCCTGCCTGTTTTTGGAAGTCCTAAAGGTTGCAACGCCTATCACAATTTATTTTTATAATATAAAATTAAATTATTTTGTTTAATCTTATTTGTATGGAGGTACTCTTAACCCATCGTTCAAAATTTAAAAAATTATAATGTAGAAAAACATTATAATGTAGAAAGTATGAGGTAGAATGTAGATACAAAATCACATCTATGTATAGTTCTATATCCAGATCTTCTTAGTAATATCTTCAGAAGCTTTCTGATGATAACAAATATTGTTAGGAAACATTATTTTAATAGCCTAGCAAAAATTATAATGATGATAGTAATAACTAGAATTCAGTAATAATAATAATAATAATTTATTTGTTGCCACACTTGGAGCTAAGTATTTTCTATAGGCTCTTTTTATATAGAAGTTTTTTTTTTTATTATTATGTTATGTTAGTCACCATACAATACATCATTAGTTTTTGATGTAGTGTTCCGTGATTCATTGTCTGCGTATAACACCCAGTGCTCCATGCAGAAGGTGCCCTCTCCAATACCCATCACCAGGCTAACCCATCCCCCACCCCCTTCCCCTCTAGAACCCTCAGTTTGTTTTTCTTAATTGAGGTATAACTGACATCTAACCTTATATTAGTTTCAGGTATATGACGTAATGATTTGTTATTTGTGTACACTGCAAAATGATCACCACAATAAATCTAGTTATTATCTGTCACC
>NW_028007968.1:0-930 GCF_054177405.1 Leptonychotes weddellii | reverse complement strand
CAGGCAGCAACCTCTTTGATCTCAGCTGCAGCAACTTCTTCCTAGAAACATCGCCAAAGGCAAGGGAAGCAAAGGCAAAAATGAACTATTGGGACTTCATCAAGATAAAAAGGTTTTGCACAGCAAAGGAAACAGTCAACAAAACCAAAAGACAACCGACAGAATGGGAGAAGATATTTGCAAATGACATATCAGATAAAGGGCTAGTATCCAAAATCAATAAAGAATTTGTCAAACTCAACACCCAAAGTACAAAAAATCCAATCAAGAAATGGGCAGAAAACATGAATAGACATTTCTGCAAAGAAGACATCCAAAAGGCCAACAGACACATGAAAAAGTGCTCAACATCGCTTGGCATCAGGGAAACCCAAATCAAAACCTCAGTGAGATACCACCTCACACCAGTCAGAATGGCTAAAATTAACAAGTCAGGAAATGACAGATGTTGGAGAGGATGCGGAGAAAGGGGAACCCTCCTACACTGTTGGTGGGAATGCAAGTTGGTGCAGCCACTCTGGAAAACAGTATGGAGGTTCCTCAAAAAGTTGAAAATAGAGCTACCCTATGACCCAGCAATTGCACTACTGGGTATTTACCCCAAAGATACAAATATAGTGATCCGAAGTGGTATGTGTACCCCAATGTTTATGGCAGCAATGTCTGCAAAAGCCAAACTATGGAAAGAGCCTAGATGTCCATCGACAGGTGAATGGATAAAGAAGACATGGTATATATATACAATGGAATATTATGCAACCATCAAAAAAATGAAATCTTGCCATTAGCAACGACGTGGATGGAACTAGAGGGTAATATGATAAGCGAAATAAGTCAGTCAGAGAAAGACAAGTATCATATGATCTCACTGATATGAGGAATTTGAGAAACAAGACAGAGGTTCATAGGGGAAGGGAGGGAAAAATGAAA
>NW_028007967.1:0-930 GCF_054177405.1 Leptonychotes weddellii | reverse complement strand
GTCCTTGAGATTTCAAGGAATGACCTTGTAGGGGTCTTTTGAGACTTTGGGGAAAAGGCACCAGCCTGGGAGGCTGAACACCACCATGCTCTGTCTCCCCATCACAGCAGTGGGGAGATTCCTTCCAAGTCATCTGTGTCCCTGTCTCTGCTCTGCTCTAGGTCTCCCCACAGGAATCAGGAGCTGGGGCGGCTCCACCCGGAGACTCAGCTGAGGGATCCCAGGGCTGCCTCTGTGAAAGGGGAGGAGACCCTCAGCCCCGGGGAAACACAGGCACATCCTGGGTTCTTCTGTCCTGCCTGCCCGGGACATTCCCCTCATTTCCAGGATTCCTTGGGCTACTGAGAAATTTTCAGGGAGACCTAGCAGGTGTCCCCACAGACCAGGGGCCCTCGGGATGAAGACTTGCCTCTGGACGTGTTTGGAGGTCAGCGTAGGGCTCTGAACTCCCCTGGTAGTAACTGCACCTGGGGTGGTGATCCAGAATTTGTGGCAGGTCAGATCTCTGAGAGAAGAGGAAGGACACAGGCTGCACACCCAGGCCCTCTGGGAAGGGAAGTCAGTCACAGACAGAAATGGGAGGGGCGTGTCTGCGTTCTGGGAATGAATGGGGGTCTGACCTCTAACTGTAGGAGGCCCCTGTCGTCCCTCCTGAATCTAGGAGGGGGAAAGCCCTGCCAGCCTTACAGGGACAGCCTCGGGCACGTGCTGCACCCCCCCCCCCCCCCCCCCCCCCGCTGATGCCAGCGGCCTGGGTCTGCGGGGAAGATTCTCCGAGCCCAGGTGAACGGGAGTGACTTCCATTGTGTGGTTTCCCTCATGCATTTAACGAGTATTTACTGGGCTTCTGTGACGTGTCAGGTCCTGGGCTGGGTCCTGGGAGCTCCATAGAGAACGGGACAGTGTGGGCCCTGGACTCGTGGGGTTTCC
>NW_028007966.1:0-930 GCF_054177405.1 Leptonychotes weddellii | reverse complement strand
GGCCTACTGGCTATATATTGTGTGTGAGTCCATGAGCACCTGGGAAGCAGGAGTATTTCTCAGAGGTTGTTCAAGTTTTCACTTAGTTTTCAACTCTCAAATATTCCCAGAAACCTAGGGCTGGTGGAGCCTTGCGGGGAGTCCTGGGGAAGCCCCACGAGTGCCCATCTCCCCAACCCTCGCAGTGCGATCAACCAGTTCTGATGTTGATTCTCTTCCATTCCTGTGTTTGTTTCTTTCTCTTTTTCCAGGGAGACTCTGGGGGGCCCCTGGTCTGTGAACTTAATGAAACACGGGTCCAGGTGGGGATCGTGAGCTGGGGCATTGGCTGCGGTCACAGAAATTATCCTGGAGTTTATACAGAAGTTAGTTTCTACAAGGACTGGGTCATTGATCACTTGAGTCAGGCTTGCTCTTGGGACTCAGCAGGCTACTTCCTACTTCTGTGTCTGCTGCTGCCCCTGAGCATCCTGGTGGCCCTGTGATCACCCCGGCCCTCCCCCCTTTCTGTTTCCGGGTCTCGCACTGGGCCTCTCCTCTGACCTCCCCCTCCTACTCAAATGCCCTTTCCTCCAATCCTGCTTGGCGTCCGCTGAGCCTGTAGAGAACCCCACAGTAGAAAGTGGCAGCAAGGCTGGAGCCCCGAAAGTGTCCCAGCCTGCTGCTGTCCCGGTCACCTGCGTCGGCCACACCCATGACATTGGCTGTGGCCTGCCTGCCCCGGAGGAGGGGGGCCAAGCATCCCAGCCTGAGAGCCAGCCGACCTGCCAGGTGGAGCCCGGTGCTTCCTTGCCATCTTGGAGAGCCTCTACCAGAGAAGACACCTCATGAGCAGTGAGGCAGCCTTGGACCTGGCTGTGGTCTCAGGCTGTCACCTGAGACTGTGTTGAAGCGGGCAGCTTGCAGATTGTGCAGAGAGAGGGAGGAGGC
>NW_028007965.1:0-930 GCF_054177405.1 Leptonychotes weddellii | reverse complement strand
AAGAAGAAGAAGAAGAAATATTCAGGCTTAGGTGATTTCATTGGTGAATTCTACCAAACATTTGAAGAAGTAATAACACCATTTGCACACAACTTCTTCCAGAAAATAGAAAAGGAGGAAACACTTCCCAGTGCATTACCTTGATATCAAACGGGACAAAGATAGTACAAGAAAAGAAAACTTCAGACCAATATTTCTCATGAACATAGATGAAAAAGTCCTCATTACACTATTAGTAGTTTGAATACAGCAATATATAAGTAGAATAATACACCATGACTGAGTGGGATTCATACTAGCTGTGCAATATGGGTTCAGTATTTGAAAAGCAATCAGAGAAATCTCCATATTAATGGTCTAAATAGAAACTACATAATCATGTCAATTGATGCAGAAAAAGCACTTGAAAAAATTCAGTATCATTCATGGTAAAAACTTCCAGCAGGGGCGTGTGGGTGGCTCCGTTGGTTAAGCGTCTGCCTTCTGCTTAAGGGATCGAGCCCTGCATGGAGCCCCACATCAGGCTCCCTGCTCAGCGGGGAGCCTACTTCTCCCTCTGCCACTCACCCTGCTTGTGCTCTCTCTCTCAGTCAAATAAATAAATAAAATCTTTTAAAAAATACATAAAAATTAAAAAATAAAAACGTTCAGCAAACTGGGAATTCTTCCAAGTGAAGGAATTTTTCCACCTGATTAAGAGCAACTTTAGTGGTGAAAGACTCCTAGGATCATTAACAAGGCCAGGATGTCCATTCTCACAACTCACATTCATCCTCATACTGGAAGTCCTAGCCAGTATAATAAACAAGGGGAAAAAAAACAAAGGCTTTCAGATTAGAAAGGAAGAAACAGAAATTTATCCCTATTTGCAAATGACATGATTGCTATGTAGAAGACCCTAAGAAATCTATAAAAATACTCTCAGAGTAA
>NW_028007964.1:0-930 GCF_054177405.1 Leptonychotes weddellii | reverse complement strand
AGAGATGAACCATGAGAGACTATGGACTCCAGGAAACAACCTGAGGGTTTTAGAGGGGAGGGGGGAGGGGGATGGCTTAGCCTGTTGATGGAAATGAAGGAGGGCAAGTATTGCATGGAGCACTGGGTGTTATATGCAAACAATGAATCATGGAACACTACATCAAAAACTAATGATGTAATGTATGGTGACTAACATAACATAATCATAATGAAAAAAAAAAGCTCTGGCATTCAATGTCCTCCATCAAAGGGTCTCCCCCCGCCCAGTCATCTAGAGTCATGGACCCTCCAAAACTTCTTCATTGCTCCCGTCACATCCTTGTTCCTCAGTGTATATATGACAGGGTTGACCATGGGCGTGACAATGGTGTAGAACAGAGAAATGAACTTGCCCTGATCCTGGGAGTAGTTGTTCCTGGGCTGGAGGTAAGCGTAGATGGCCGTGCCATAGAACAGGGAGACCACTGTGACGTGGGACCCACATGTCCCAAACGCTTTCCTCTGCCCTGCAGATGACTTTATTTTTAAGACTGCCCTGACAATCGGACCATAGGAGAAGATGATTAATGCCACAGGTATGAGGAGAATGATCACACCGAGAAAGAAGAGCACAGACTCATTCACAGTGGTGTCAACACAGGCAAGCTTGATCAGTGGGGGGATCTCACAAAAGAAATGATCTATTTTATTTCTCCCACAAAATGGTAAAAGGAATGTGAGCACTGTCTCCAATGAGGAGTTGGCAAAACCAATGAACCACGATGCAGAAGCCATGAGGGCACAGAGACGGGGGTGCATGATCACTGTGTACTGCAGGGGCCTGCAGATGGCTGCATAGCGGTCCAATGCCATGACCCCTAAGAGAATGCATTCTGTGCCTCCCAACCCTAGAGAAATGAAGAGCTGAGCCACACAGCCACCAAAGGAG
>NW_028007963.1:0-930 GCF_054177405.1 Leptonychotes weddellii | reverse complement strand
TTTTTTTTAAAGATTTTATTTATTTATTTGAGACAGAGAGAATGAGAGACAGAGAGCATGAGAGGGAGGAGGGTCAGAGGGAGAAGCAGACTCCCTGCCGAGCAGGGAGCCCGATGCGGGACTCGATCCCGGGACTCCAGGATCATGACCTGAGCCGAAGGCAGTCGCTTAACCAACTGAGCCACCCAGGCGCCCCTGACTCATGCCATTTTAATTCTGAGTCCTGCTAAGACCTTGAGGGTAGAGAAGAACTTTCCCTCCCTTCATCAAGCCGTAGTAGGAGGCTCTGAGTCTCCCCAAGGAGAAGACCTTACTTCCCACCACCTGCATCCCAACCTCTGGCCTTGGGGAGCATTGAGGAGGTTGGGTGGGGGGAGCCCCGACTGTGGGAGCCCAGAGCAGGCTGCCTGGGTCAGGACCTGCACTGTGCAGCCTGGCCCTCCCTCGAGTCTGTGTGGGCCTGGGATCACTGGGCCCGCTATGGCCTTCTGACCTGGAAGAACCCAAGGCCTCGCAGGATCCCCCTTCTGTTGGGGGACTCCCTTGTGTTTCAGAGTCTGTCTAGACTCTCAGTCCTGCTGACTGCTGATCCTGTTCTCGCTGCCCCCAGGTCACTCTCGTCCTGACTGGACGCTACAGGGTCATAGTCAAGGAACCTCAAGCCCCGCATTCAGGCGAACTCTCCCCACGCTTGTCCTGTTCCACATCCCTGGCTACTCTGCCCCAAGCTGGCGCATGGGCAGGACTCTCCTCTCAGCTCACCCGAGGCACTGAGGGCACTGCAGGCCCCTGGAGCCGGGGCTGGTCCCTGGTCACCAGGGTGGTGGGGCCCACACACCAAAATTAACCATGAGATCGACGGGGTACTCGACATACGCCGACTTCCAAGCCTAAGCTACACAAATGCTCATCTTTTCCCCTGCAGTAGAA
>NW_028007962.1:0-930 GCF_054177405.1 Leptonychotes weddellii | reverse complement strand
AATTTTATTTTATTATGTTAATCACCATACATTACATCATTAGTTTTTGATGTAGTGTTCCGTGATTCATTGTTTGATTGTTTGCGTATAACACCCAGTGCTCCATTCAATATGTGCCCTCTTTAATACCCATCACCAGGCTAACCCGTCCCCCCTCCCCCTCCCCTCTAGAACTCTCAGTTTATTTCTCAGAGTCCATAGTCTCTCATGGTTCATCTCCCCCTCCAAATTCCCCCCCTTCATTTTCCCCTCCTTGCTATCTTCTTCTTCTTCTTCTTTTTTTTTTAACATATAATGTATTATTTGTTTCAGAGGTACAGGTCTGTGATTCATCAGTCTTACACAATTCACAGAGCTTACCATAGAACATACCCTCCCCAATGTCTATCACACAGCCACCCCATCCCTCCCACCCCCACCGCTCCAGCAACCCTGTTTGTTTCCTGAGATTAAGAATATCAGTGAGATCATGATACTTGTCTTTCTGATTGACTTATTTCGCTCAACATAATACCCTCTAGTTCTATCCACGTCATTGCAAATGGCAAGATTTCATTTTTTTTTTTTGATGGCTGCATAATATCCCATTGTATATATATACCACTTCTTCTTTATCAGTTCATCTGTTGATGGACATCTTGGCTCTTTCCATAGTTTGGCTATAGTGGACATTGCTGCTATAAACATTGGGGTGCACGTACCCCTTCGGATCCCTACATTTGTGTCTTTGGGGTAAATACCCAGTAGTGCAATTGCTGGGTCATAGGGTAGCTCTATTTTCAACTTTTTGAGGAACCTCCATACTGTTTTCCAGAGTGGCTGCACCACCTTGCATTCCCACCAACAGTGTAGGAGGATTCCCCTTTCTCTGCATCCTCGTCAACATCTGTCGTTTCCTGACTTGTTAATTTTAGCCATTCTGATTGGTGT
>NW_028007961.1:0-930 GCF_054177405.1 Leptonychotes weddellii | reverse complement strand
CCGGCTTCCCTGCTCCGTTACCTGGGAGCTCTGCCCCACTCAGCCACCCCCGGTCTTTCTGTGACCCCGAGGGTCCTGAGACCACACTGTCCCGGAGGGTTCCACCCCCCGCTTAGCCACCAGAGTGACGTCCCTCAGCGGAGCAGACTTTTAAAAGTTCCAATTTTGTGCTCCGTGGTTCTTTCACTTGCCAGAAGCGGCCGACGGAGGCCCCTCCCCCGCCGTCTCTCCTCCCGAATATCGCCTTGGATTCACTTCTCCGCACGTCCTACCTTCCAGAAAGTGGTCGCTTTTCTGATGAGAGAGTTGTTGCTATTCTTTTCTTCGATCTCCTATTGAGTTTGTAGGTGTTCAGAATGGTTTGATCCCTATCCAGCTGAATTCCTAAGAGGAGACAAAATCCAGGTCTCCTACTCCTCTGCCATCTTGCTCCGCCCCCTCTTCAAGTAAGTTTTTAAGAAATTGTTAACAATCAGGACCCTGGGTGGCTCAGTGGGTTAAGTGTCCGCCTTTGGCTCGGGTCATGATCCCAGAGTCCTGGGATCAAGTCCCGTATCAAGGTCTCTGTTCAGCAGGGAGTTTGCTTCTCCCTCTGCCTGCCATTCCCCCTGCTTGTGCTCTCTCTCTCTCTCTCTGACAAAAAAATAAATAATTAAATCTTAAAAAAAAAAAGAAATCATTAGCAATCATTTGTTAAGGTGAAATAAAGCAAATGTCAATAATAGAGATACTTAAGATCTGGGGACTGGTGGGAAAATATGTGAAGGTGATAAATAAAATATATCTAAAATATTTTTATATTAATTTATAAATAAATATATATATACATATTCATATACACACAAATATATATATATATTTCCCCCAAATGAATGTGTGAGCAGTGATGCCTTAAGGAGGCTGGATACCATGGAACGCATTCTGAAAAAT
>NW_028007960.1:0-11975 GCF_054177405.1 Leptonychotes weddellii | reverse complement strand
TATCTTCTTTATTTGAGGATATTAATGATAGTTTGTTTTGATGTCATTTTCTTTTGCATGGCCTTTTTTTCTTCCAGTTTGTTTTTCTTTGTTTTGGTGGCTGCCACTCATGTTGGATGCTTTCCTCAGATGTCTGGTAATCCGTCATTATTCACTCACAGTCAATAGTGGGGTTGTAAGACCGGTAGGCAGTTTGGACCCTGGGAGTGGTATTCAACATAGGTTGATCTCGCTGGGGTATTCCATTGGGAAACATGTCAGCATCTTTGGGAATTTTCCCCAGAGAAGACCTTACCAGTCTCGGGCTTATAGTATCTGCACATAGCTGACAGTTTTCTGTGAGCCTTAGAATTCTGTCTTTAGGGCGCCTGGATGGCTCAGATGGTTAAGCGTCTGCCTTCGGCTCAGGTCATGATCCCAGGGTCCTGGGATCGAGTCCCGCATTGGGCTCTCTGCTCCTTGGGAGCCTGCTTCTCCCTCTGCCTCTCTCTCTCTGTCTCTCATGAATAAATAAATAAAATCTTTAAAAAAAAAAAAAAGAATTCTGTCTTTAAATGTGCACTTAAACCATTTATTTTAAAAAATATTTAAAAAATATTTTAAAAATAGTTTCCACCCGGGACTATGCCTGGTGCCCCTGGTCCAGAGACACTGCTTTATCCTCTCCAGAGAATAAGGCTCCTGGTTTTTGCTTGGTGAGCAGGGAGCAGTCCCAGGCTCTGTGGAGTTTGTGAGGGCATTTGCTTATTTGTTTTTTACAGACTCTCTATTAATCCTGTTTTTAGTCCTACTTTTATCCCACTTCCAGCAGTACTAGACCCCTCCAATTCTTCTGTCTTTTAGGGGTCATGCAGGGGGTAATTTGGGTGCTTCTTGGCTTTACCTACTGCCAGCTAAGGATTTAGTGTTCTTGAACCTTCTAAATCAGTTCCCACTCATCCATCTATTTTCCACTTCCCAAAATTTTGATCCAGTGATTTCATCCTCTGTTTTCTCTGTCTTCATGGATTTATGTCTTCAAAAATTTACTTCTTCATTATGTCTTCAAAAATTTACTTCTTCTTATTCAAATGGAGCAAAAGCGTATGTTGTTTTCTATCTTGGCTTGGAATTTCAGTACATTTTTAAATTCAATATTCCTTTCTTCCATTTACCTGAGTGTGAAGAGGCAGGATTATGTTGTGAAAAGGCACAGACACCAGCCGGTGGTAAATTAGAATTCTCTATTCCCCATTATGAGCTCTATGCTACTGTTCAAATCACCCCATGTTCCTCACCTCAGTATAGTTGTTTGTGAAGTAGTCATTGGAAAGTAATAATATCTACCATTTGCGGTTGTGATGTGGATTAAAGATAATGTATATAACTTGCTTGCCCCTCCAACTATATTTCCACTGACAAATTCTTTCCTCATATTCCCAAGAGTATTAGATTTAGGGCCAGCACTCCCCACAGAGTTGTATTAATATGTTTCATTGAGAATGGGCAACATGTATTTGATGGCTGGTGAAGGAATCCTGCAAGGCTCCTAAAGCAGATCTGTTTGTAATCTGGTGGCCATCAGTCAGCTAGCTACATATTTGAATACGGGAAGAGTTTGGACTTTGGCTCCAATTTTCCTGGTACTACTGCTCAGTCCTCCTGGGGGCAACTTTACTTCTGCCCATTTAGACTCTGCAGTCTCCAAAGAAGCTGGCTGGCATATTGTTTTGCCTCGCATTCCAGATTGAGTCTCTCTATACAGCTAGACTCATCCCTGTTCCATCAAAGAAAGATGAAATTATTGACGTTTGTTTGAGGTTTCCATTGTTTTCTTTCTTCCCTGATGTCTTTTTGCCAAAAGTCTCCCTCTTCTGATGGAAGTGGCTCCTTCTGCCCTCAGAGGAGGTTTCCTAACCTCTGATCACCCCATGTTCTCTCTGTTCTCAAGGCCCTTCAGAGTTCCAGTCAGAGCTCCTGATATGCCATTTATTTTGTGAAACTGTTCTTAAAGTGTTGTTGTTGTTTTTTTTTAATCTCTCTACTCTCTCACGCTATATCCTCTTTGGGTGGACTCGAGAAGATTTCTATCAGGGGTGAGTACTGGAAATATCTGAGCCTCCTCTGACTATTTGACTGAATTTTATCTCATGGGTCTTTATGAATTATGCAGTATCTGTTTGACTCTTTCATTGGCTGCCTGGAAGCTCAGAAGGCATGTTTGACTCGTCCCAAGCAAGTGCATCGAATCCAACAATAAGCACTTCGGATAATATCATTATCCTTAACTTCATGTTATTTTTCTCATCTTAATTTTTCTCACCTCTGATTTTCTCACATATTTATTTTCCAAAACTTATTTTCTATGCATTTTTTGTTATGCTGCAGCAAATCTTTGTAGAAGGTGGTGATACGTAAACATATGAATGAAGAGACAGGCAGCATAAAACTTTTTGCCTGCAGAGACAACACAGGCCAGAAATAAATGCAATTCCACAGAGGCTGGGATAAATCTGCAGAGAGAGAGAGAGCATCACGCTGGAATGTTGGAGAAATTGGTACAAAAGTCTGTGATTGAAGTCAGTAAGGACATTTATAGTCTCCTGCAACCCTGGGTGTTCCTTCTAGACACTAAATCCTAAACTGGATGGACCGCAGGACTGACTGATGGATTTAGAGCACTTTCTTCTCTGGATTCCACATGAGTCAGGAACCTTGGAGAGACCTAGGCCAGTGTCAAGCCTCAGCTCCAGGGTTTAGCACAGTATCTGTAATCTAATTGAGACTTGTGCTAGTGACATTTATTGCTCAACAAATATCCACGTGCTCCTGCACACATCCCAGTCCACTTCCTTGCATTTTGGTGGGAATTCGCTCTGTGTGGAACATAGAAGAATAGGTGGGAGTTCACCTTGCTTAACTTTTGCTGCCTCAGTAATGAGGAAGCCGGTGTTTATGCTGAATCTACAAGATGGCGAAGCTTCTGTCGATTTGGGTCCTTGAGTGAGTGGGTAGAGCAGAGCCCCGAATGACCCAGGTTGGGCATCAACATGAGTGAGGAGTAAATATTGATTTTGTGAAGTTAGTGAGATTTTTGGGGTTATATGTTATGGCAAACGGGACCTAGCCCAACCTCACAAATATAGCGCTCAGCTTCCATGGCAGTAAAATGGGAGTAAGAATCACTCCCTGACAGATTTCTTTTTTTTTTTTTTAAAGATTTTATTTGTTTATTTATTTGAGAGAGAGAGAGAGATCGAGAGAGCACACACACGCACGAGCGGGGGGAGCAGCAGAGGGAGAGGGAGAAGCAGGTTCCCAGCTGAGCAGAGAGCCCCATGTGGGACTCAATCCCAGGACCCTGGGATCATGACTGAGCCGAAGGCAAGCACTTAACTGGCTGAGCCACCAGGCACCCCTCCCTGACAGATTTCTTTTTTGAAGTTTAATAACGATACAAGTGGAGTTAGTGGCCCAGAGAACAAAATCACTGGTATTATAATAATGATCATTCTTACTGATTTCTTGAGCAGTCAGAAGATGAGGTATGATGGCTGTGGCTTGATGCAGGGCATGTAGTAAAATGGGCAGAACAAAGTCCAGGGGATCAGACAGACCTGCAGTCATGACCTAACTCAACAAATCCACCGTGTGAATGAGTGCAAACGATTTGATCACTTTTAGTCTGTGTCTACAACTTTAAAACGTGGATAATTTTATCTCACGGCTTATCGTGAAGACTAAAAGAGCCTCTAAAGCTCCTAGCAAGTAGCTTGGCACACAGGTAATAACTTTCCTTTTGTGTCCCTGCATGTTTCCCCGGTAGGCTGCCTCAGAGCAAAGCCACAAGCTCCTTGTCATGGAAGACGCCTTCCTTAGGGACTTTGATGCTGGCCATTTGGTTAAGTACTGAGCAGTGCTGCCTTCCCAAGACCACTGAGTGATTCTCCCTCCATTTCCCAGCAGGAATCACACAAGGAAGCTAGGTCTTACTGATGTCATAAAGACTGATAGTATCAGGAGTTGTTCTGACTCAAGTCACTAGGAACTTTGGGGAGAGTGGCAGGAAGTCAAAGGGATGTTAGTCAGCCGTCTTAGCAGGGGGTGATGGATGGTGATGGGGAGGCAGTAAGGTGTGGCGGGGACATGTGCTACAAATGAATACAAGTCTCTTTCCTCCGCACCTGTCTCCCTCCCGGTTCACAGGTGTCGGGCGCACAGAGGACGAGGCTGCAAAATAGACTCCAGCGTCCACCAGGAGGAGCTAAACTTGCAATGGGAAGGGGAGGTTTAATTGAAAAGTATCAAAGGGCAAAACGTTTCTAGGCCTGTCTTCTTTAAGTGTCTTGTATTTGTCTTGTTCAAATGGCCTCTCTTCCCCGTGCAGGCTTCCTCCTGCCCTGTGCTAACCTCTCCTGCCCTCTGAAGTCCTCCAGCTGTAGCCAGACATGTGATTCATGTGGCAATTAATTATGCCCGGCTCTGTGGCTCGTCTTCTACCGCTTTTTCGAAGTCCTGTTTCTCTCTTGAATTTATATTTGAATTTTCAAGTGTTTGAGTCTGACGTTACAGCTTAGGTTTCAAGTGCCTGGATGGCAGGGTGGCTTGGATTTCTACGGGTCCCACCACGCCTAGGATGGTGTCAGGAACAGGGCCTGGGCTTGGGGAGGACCCAGGGAACCTGATTTTCTTGTTTAATTGTCATTTTGTTAGATATCTGTGCTCCTTCCTGGCCTACCAGTTTCTGCATCTGTCCGTTTATCTGTTTCCATCAAAGCAGATCCTTGTCATGTTGGAGATGTATGCCCGAGATATTTACTAGTCCTTATAGGAAGAGGTACTGATAAGGCACAGACTTTTTTATTGGACTTTTCCACATGCTCTTCTCTGCCTTCAGCAGCACTTGCAGTTGGCTTTCCACAAAGAAACAAAATGCTCATCACTTACAAAAATGATTGAGTGCTACAATGAAGGTGGAAGAACAGGTTCATTTTAGGGGGGCAAATGTTGTCGGTCTGTTGTGCTCACAAGCTTAGCAACTTCCTTCCTCAAGGCCGTGTTCCAATTTGTGATTCAGGAAAAGGACAAATCCTACTATGTCACAGACCTGTTGATTGCAAAACTATTCAGGGCAGAAGCCATGAATGCCCAGTCTCTTGTGTGCTTTTTAAGGTTTGCCCTAGCTACTTTGCTCCCCAAACAGCTTCAAAACAATCTGCTTCTTCAGGCTATCTTTCCTATACTTCTTTTTCTACTTTCAACTACAGCTGACCTTGAACAATACAGGAGGGTTAGGGGCACTGACCCCCACACAGTCGAAACTCTGCATATAACTTTCTTTTTTAAAAAGATTTTATTTATTTATTTGTCAGAGAGAGAGAGTGTACAAGCAAGGGAAGCAACAGGCACAGGGAGATGCAGGTTCCCCGCTGAGCAGGGAGCCTGATGCGGGACTCGATCCCAGGATACCCTGGGATCATGATCTGAGCTGAAGCAGATGCTTAACTGACTGAGCCACCCAGGCGTCCCCACATATAACTTTCGACTCCCCAGAACTTTACTAAGAGCCTACTGTTGACTGGAAACCTTACCAATGACATAAACAGACGATTAACACATATTTTATATGTTACATGTAATATATGCAGTATTCTTACAATAGAGGAAGGTAGAGAAAAGAAAATGTTATTAATAAAATCATAAGGAAAAGAATACATTTACAGTGCTGTACTGTATTTATTGAAAAAAATCTGCATCTAAGTAATGGACCCGCGGGGGTCAATCCTGTGGTGTTCTAGGGCCAACTGTACTTTGCTGAGACATAATTCATCTGCTTACAGTGTATAATTCAATGATTTAGTATATTTACGGAGTTTGGCAGCCATCACTGCAATCAACTCTAGAACATTCTCAGGACTCCGGAAGAAATGCTACCCATTCGCGTTCACTCCCCCTTTCTCTCTAATCCCCTCAGCTCTAGGCAACCACACCCTACTTTCTGTCTCCACAGATTTGCCTGCTCTGGCCCTTCATGACAATGGAATCCTAGAATATGTGGCCTTTTGTGTCTGGCTTCTTTCCCTCGGCGTGTTTTCAAGAGTCAGGCATGTTGTAGCACTCATCAGTACTTCATTCCTTTGTGTGGCCAAACAGTACTCCCCTGTATGGACAACTCACATTTTATTTATTCATTTATTAGTGGATGCACATTTGGGTGGTTTCCTTTTTTGTCTGTTATGATATTTGTGTATAAGTTTTTGATGGACCCATGTTTTCACTTGTCTTGGGTGAATACCTTGAACTGGAAGGTCAGGTTGGTGGCAACCCCATGTTTGAGATTTGAGAAACAGCTACACGACTTTCCACAGCAGATGCACCACTTTACAATCCTACCAGCAGTGTAGGAGGGCTCCCATTTCCCCACCTCCTTGCAACACTTGTTACTATTTGTCTCTTTGCTCAGTCTCCTTAAAACAATTGCCTGTGTCCCAGGATTCTGTGATTTTCTGCTTCCTTCTTGGCTCCTCCCCAAGATGTGCATGGAGTGGGCTGAGCTCGGAGGAGGCGTCCATCATGGGGACCAGGAAGGTTGGGATTTGGGCAGGGTGTTCTCTGGTTGCTGAGGCCTCTTCTGACTGTTACAGGACAGCTTATGCTCAGCCTTCCTTCCGGAGCTCCACCTGGGGAGTCAACTCATACATTTGGGGCTGCCCTTGCTGGCTGAGCACCGTGGCCTGGAAGGAGGAGTTGGGGAAGAACCCCCTCACCTGGACCTTCCTTCCTGCTTCTTACCATCTTCCAGGCTGGACAGAGGGTGCAATTGAATTCTGCTCCTCCTCCCACACAGCATCGACCTCCATGACCTAGCTGTCACATGTACAAGGACCATCTTCTTTTGTCCGTGGGGACTTTGAGGAGGAACTCCACGAGACGGACCCTTCAGGCCTTGCCTTTGATAAACCAAGGCGGAGCTAAAGGAATTGGAAATCTCCGCTCTGACAAATTCCATCTTTCAAGAGTATTGCCTTGCTGCAAAATCATACTTTGCATGCCAGGAGCAGATTATTCATTTCCTCATTCTTTTCCTTTGCATTCTTTCTGTAACAAATAGGAGTCCCAAATAAATGAATGCATCTGAGTGAGTAAGATGAAGATTATATAGTCGGGAAGGCAAAAGAGAAAATTAATAATTTTCAGAATATTATTCCTGTTACATTGCTATCATTTCAGTGTGTGGTCAGGTTTTTTTTCAGCCCAAGAGCCATTGCCTAAAAAGATTTTTGTCTAGCTTTAATATTGTAGTTTGTATTGTGATTATAAACAGTTCTTTTTCCAAATACAGAGCCTACTAAAAATATTTTTAATTATGCAAGTATTTCCTAATGCATTATCATTATAAATAAAATTCAGATAGAGCTAAAGTCCCTCGTAAATATCACTTCTGATTCCAAGACCTTTAAAGAGATTTGTATCTTTCCAGATCTTTTCCTTATCCATTTATACACTGACACAGCTATCCTTAGAAATAATAGGTTTGCTTTCTTCCTACATGAATGCTATTATTCTTTGTGCATTGTTCTGCAGCTTGCTTTTTCCTTTCAATTTTGAAAGAATCCTGAAGGTTTTTCTAGGTTCTCAGTACAGATAGCTTTACCTCATTTTTTTTAACTGCTACATAATATTCCATAGTACAGAAATATCACAGGTTATTAAGCCAGATCCCTATTAATTGATATGTAAATGGATTATTATTTTTTTATTGCTCAAACTATGATTCATGGAACATTCTGGTACGTATTTCTTTCTGTACATACACAATAGTTTCTCTGGGGACTCAGAACAGAAATGGTTAGGTCAAAGGGTATTCATATTCAGCATATTAATAGATGCTACCAGATTGCCCAACTGAAGGCCTGAACTTAGATTATGCTATTGAATGTGCTTTTTAAGAACTGCAAGTGTCTTAAATCCTCTACCCCAAGAGACTGTGATACACTCCTCCATTCCTTAGAGAATCACTGATTTATACTTCAGTATGAATGCAATCATTGTGTTTTCTCGACCAGAGAAATCTACATTTAAAGGCTTACTTCTAATTGTGGAATAAAGCATGTTGTTTTCTGCTGAAGTAATTTCAGGCATCAGTGAGCAAGTAAGGGAGGCATTTCGGGGTCTGTAGGCTTTTCTGTGCCCCTGAAAACTACTCTATCCTGGTTGTTGGCTCTACCCTGTGAGGCACGCAGAAGACCCTGGACAACTCTAGTCCTTCACGTGCTTAGGGAAGCGGGGTCCATGCCCAAGACTCAGTCCAGAGACAAGATCTTATCTCTTGGTATCTGGCTCCTCTTTGCGAAGCACAGGTTCCCAAGACCAGAGGGGAGAAGCCCAGAGCTGCCGGCCATAGATGCCATCCCAGGAGCACATAAAGCCCCACAGAGAAGGAAGAGCAGGGTCAGTCACACACAAGCTGGCTAAGGGGCTCAGGCAGAGGCCTTCCTGAGAAGAGTTGAGAAAGCAGAGCATGTGGCTGGTCAAGGAAGAAGTGGGCCAGGAACAAACAGCAGCATTGTCCTTGTGGGGTCCTTGCCACATGCTTCAGGGAGGGCTGGCTGGCTGAGAGTGCTCCAGACTTGTGCGTGTGCGGTGGATGGCGGAGTTGAGTCAGAGCTGGGGAATAAACTAGAATGCATGGAAATCTCACAGCAATGCTGAAAGCGGGTCTTCACATTGGCTCATTTAGTGGATGAGGGGACATGCTCAGAGATGGTTCCAGAGCCCTAGTGGGCAGAGTTATGAGGTGCACTCAGATCTGTCGGTCCTGGAGAGGCATGCTCAGCCCCAAGGGGAGGAAGGGTACTGCGATATCTGTCTACTGTCTGTCTGTCCTGGGTGACTGTGTGCCTGGTGCCTGGGAGCCCACAGTGGATACTCAGCATGTGTTTAATGAGTGGCCGAATGAGTGAATGAATGAATGAATGAATGAACAGAGGCTCCCAACCTCCAGGAGGTGCCACCTGTGAGGATGACAAGGGATCCCCTTCATCCCTAAAAAACCCGTATTGCAATTCTTCCCACAGGGGGAAGCCTAGTCCCGTGAAGCCTACTCACGAAGTGGCTGTGTGTTCTGACAGGGTGACTGGTGTCAGGTGTGTGAGGAAAGGAGGGGTGCAGAGCCCGCCCTCCAATAGCAGAGCTGGGGAGGGGCTCCCTGGGGTGCGGGTGGGAGCAGGGGGTGAAGTTCTGAGAACGGAGGGCCCAATCTCTCCACCTCTCCAGTTTTGATACACATCAGTCCTCAGATGACGTCAGGGCTCCTTGTCCTCCCTCCTCTCCCGTGCCTGCCCCTGTCACCACTGCTGCTTGTCCCTTGCTCCCTTGTGCTGCACACACTGTCGCCACGCCTTGAGCATTAATCACGAGGAGGTGAGGAACCCGAGGCTCTGAGGGGGAAGTAACTTTCTCACCCAGGGAATAGTAGATGGCATAACCCTTCTCCCTCCCCGGCACCCAACCGTGAAGTCTAGAATTCGCTGAAGGTCCGATATTGACTGCCTGGGTCTGAGATAAAAGGGGACCCTTCTGTGGAGCAGACATCACCGCCTGGCCATGACGATGAGTGAGGTTCTCAGCCGGACCTTGGCTCTAAATCAAATTTATGGCCTCATGCCCAGTGACCCTATGAACAAAGGACGACGTCAAATTTTCCACCATAAATCCCTAGTGTGTGCATTTGCTTCCAGAAAAGAAAGCTTGGTTTTGGCCCAGGATGGGGTCCCAAAGGCCAGAAACAGGAGAATTCCTCTCAAGAGAATGAGAGCATAGTGATGATTCAGAGCTCACCAGAACTTCCCATCTTGGGAGGGCAGGACACCCTTTTGAGCTGGCCCCTTGCTCCATCCTGCTCGGGCGCTAAGAAGTAGTAAGAGCTCTCATTTATGGGTGGCTTCCTCCGGGCTGGGTCTGATGCACACATAATTTACCTCATCTTGACCAAACTCCTCTTCCCCTCAATTTACATATGAGAAAACTCAGGTTTGGAAAGGTATGTTACTTGGCTTAAAGTCATATAGCTACTCAGAGTAGAAACCAAGATCTTTAACCAGGTTTGTTTGGCTCTAAAGTCTGAGGTTTACCCACCAATCCTCGAAGCTTCCCCAGAGTCCTATTGGCGCTTTATGCCCTGAGAATCACTTCAAACTTTCCAGACAGGTCAGTGGTACATGGAACAAAGAGAACTGACATTTATTGAGTGTCATATTTTTCACACATTCTTCATTTTTCCTTACAATAACTCTGTGAAATAGATTATGGACTCACTTCACTGTACATCTGATTGCTTCAGTGGGAAAAGGGTTAGAAGTCAGAGAGTTTCCAATTTGCAATTACACACTTACTTTTTAAAATGTTTATTTCAACTATGAAGGTGATTTTTAATCACGGCAAGAATAAAGTAGGAGTTGAAAGTAATAGAAACATTGCTGCTGAAATCCTGAGTGGTACATTAAAACCAAAGCTAAATGAAAGGGTTACAAGACCACAACCTCTAATGGGAACAAAAGTCCTCTCTCTCTGTCAGAGGGCAGATGGCCACGTGGTAAACAATCTATGAGCTCCTCGGGTGCCCACACAACTGATTTTCCCTGTGCCCAGTAGAGAAATGATAGCAGCCACAGTCTTCATGAGGCAGACCATGATCCCCAGTCAATAAATTTCCTATTATCCAGTTTATGTGGTAAAAACTGGAACGGCCATGCTGCTCTCTGGGCTTACTGAGGGCTTTCCTGCTGGAACTTTCCAAATAGATCCTGTCTCCCTGCGAGCATTAGATCCTAGGCCGAGGTGGGGCAGAGGGGAGAGGAAGCTCTGAGGGCAGCTCGCCATTTCTTCCTCTTCCTTAGACATTTGGTTAATTCCATTCCATTACCCTGTGTCTATATGAGTTCCAGCTGAAAACAAAACAAAACAAACCAAACCCCCAAACCCTCTTGCCCTCTCTGCCCTCAAGATGATGTGATTAAATGGGGTAGAACTGGCCAGTAGCTACACCAATAATGTCTTGAAATTTTGCTCTTAACCCATTAGGAAATACAATGTATCCACAGAGAATGGACTCATTTATCACGTCTCCGCAGGACGTTTGCGCCTGACTGGGCTGGTGAGCAAAGCTCACTGCAGAGGAAGGATGCAATGAGGGAAAAGCCAGCACACCTGGGGAAGCTCAGACTCTGTTTTTCCACTCTGAGCAGTCTCCTTTGGCTCTGCTGACTTACAGCAGAGGCAGGAGAACTGTAAGTGGAAATACGAGGGGGACAGTGGCCCCCAGAATGGAACACAGAGCAACCCCGCAGATACCACTTAAACCCCAACAAGTGACGATAGTAGTGCGTGTGGAGTACTTGAGGGACAGGGAGGGGATTCTATTTTCTGCCAACCGTTTTTTCTGCTTCCTTCCATTGTTCTCTACACTTCGGGGTAAAGAACACACACCGTTAACTTCCGTGTACTCTCTTTGTCTTGATCTTTTGCCCTGCCTCCCCACATTTACTAAGCTCTGCTACATTGACTTTCTGCACACCAAGCTGGTTCCAGCCTCAGGGCCTTTGCCCCTGCTGTTTCCTCTGCCTGAGCTGCTATGTCCCCAGATCTCACACGCCTGGCTCCTTGTCGTTCAGGACGCAACTCAAATCACCTGTGCAGAGAGGTTTCCTAGTCTTTTTTTTTCTCTTCAACTTTACTGAGGTGTAATCGACAAATACGAATGGTGTGTATTTAAGGAATACAACTCAATGTTTTTTTTTATTTATTTTTTATTTTTTTATTTTTCTTATTCTTATGTTAATCCCCATACATTACATCATTAGTTTTAGATGTAGTGTTCCATGATTCATTGTTTGTGCATAACACCCAGTGCTCCATACAGAATGTGCCCTCCTCAAAACCCATCACCAGGCTAACCCATCCTCCCTCCCCCCTCCCCTCTAGAACCCTCAGTTTGT
>NW_028007959.1:0-930 GCF_054177405.1 Leptonychotes weddellii | reverse complement strand
TTACATCATTAGTTTTAGATGAAGTGTTCCATGATTCATTGTTTGTGCATAACACCCAGTGCTCCATGCAGAATGTGCCCTCCTCAATACCCACCACCAGGCTAACCCATCCTCCTACCCCCCTCCCCTCTAGAACCCTGTTTGTTTTTCAGAGTCCATCGTCTCTCATGGTTCGTCTACCCCTCCGATTTCCCCCGCTTCTAAAATTTCCCTCTTTGAAAACAAAAATCACACCCTCAATGCAAATGCCACCTAAGGGGCCTTGCACAGAGAAAGATAATGGGAGCGCCATGGTGAAAATATACATATAAGCAAGCTTTCTAGTAGATGCAAAAATAAGCCCCAAGTCAGAGCCATGGTGAAAACATACATATAATCAAGCTTTCTAGTAGACGCAAAAGTAAGTCCAAAGTCATGCGGGTGGAAGTTTTTAAATCCTGCTCAGAATTAATGCTAAGGGTCCAATCTTCACCTCTGTGATCCAAATGTGCCTCCGGAATAACTCTTAAAATGGAGCTTATTGGGTCCACCTGTGCCAATTTCTCTGGATGGCTTCTGTATTGGTAACAGCATCTTACATCTTTTTAGTATACCATGATCCATTTTGATACTTAACAAAACCATGAATATTAGTAAGAACGGGCATTACCTCCAGCTTATATAAGCTCATCAGACATTTAATTTTTTTTAATTTTATTATGTTATATTAATCACCATACATTACATCATTAGTTTTTGATGTAGTGTTCCATGATTCATCGTTGGCTCCATGCAGAACGTGCCCTCTTTAATACCCATCACCAGGCTAAGCCATCCCCCCACCCACCTCCCCTCTAGAACCCTCAGTTTGTTTCTGAGTCCATAGTCTCTCATGGTTCATCTCCCCCTCCGATTTCCCCTCCTTCATTTTTCCCTTCCTACTATCTTCTT
>NW_028007958.1:0-931 GCF_054177405.1 Leptonychotes weddellii | reverse complement strand
AATAAATGACACTGGAAAAACTGGTAAGCTATATGCAAAAGAATGAAACTGGTCTCCTACATCATACACAAAAATCAACTCAAAATGGATTAAACACTTGAACATAAGACCTGAACCCATAAAACTCGTAGGCAGTAGAGAAAAAGGAGAAGAAAATGTAGGCAATAAACTACTTGACCTCAATCTTGGAAATGATTTTTTAATTTAACAACAAAAGCAAAAATAAACAAATGGGACCACATCAAACTAAAAAACTTCTGCACAGCAAAGAAAACCATCAAAAAATTGAAAAGGCAACCTTTTTGCAATCATATATCTGATAAGGAGTTAATATCCAAAATATATAAGAAATTCATATGACTTAATAGCAAAAAAAAAAAATCTGATTAAAAAATGGGCAGAGGAACTGAACAGACATTTTCCCAAAGACCTATAAAAAAGCCAACGGGTACATGAAAATATCACTAATCACCAGGGAAATGCAAATCAAAACCATGAGATATCACCTCACACCTGTTAGACTGTTTATCAAAAAGACAAGAGATAACAAGTGTTGTTGAGGATGTGGAGAGAAGGGAACCCTTGTGCATTGTTGGTAGGAATGTAAAGTGGTGCAGCCACTATGGAAAACAGTATGGAGGCTCCTCAAAAAATTAAAAATAGAACTAGCATATGATCCAGCAATCCCACTACTAAGTACATGTCCAACAGAAATGAAAACAGAATCTTGAAGAGATACCTGCACTCCCCTGTTTACGGTGGCATTATTCATTACAGCCAAGATATGGAAACAACTTCAGCACCAGTCAATAGAAGAATGTATAAAGATGTGATATATGTATATATAATATATAATATTATATATAATAGTAAAGATTAAATACTATTCAGCCATTACAAAGAAGGAAATCCTGTCATTTGTGACAACGTG
>NW_028007957.1:0-931 GCF_054177405.1 Leptonychotes weddellii | reverse complement strand
AAAGAGGGCACGTTCTGCATGGAGCACTGGGTGTTATGCACAAACAATGAATCATGAACCACTACATCAAAAACTAATGATGTAATGTATGGTGATTAACATAACAATAAAAATTTTTTAAAAATCACACAGCTCAATAACAAAAAACAATTTGATTAAAAAATAGGCAGAGGAACTAAATACACATTTTTCCAAAAAGACATGCAAATAACAAACAGGTATATGAAAAGATGTTCAACATCACAATATCATTTGCAATGAAAATCCAAACCACAGTGAGATATCACCTCACACCTATTAGAATGTCTATCATCAAAAAGATAAGAGATAACAAATGTTGGTAAGGATGTGGAGAAGAGTGAATCCTTGTACACCGTTGGTAGAAATGTAAATAAATTGGTTCAGCCAATGTAGAATACAATATGGAGTTTTCTCAAAAAAACTAAAAATAGGTCTACCATATACCCAGCAATTCTACCTCTGGGTACATACCAAAAGGAATAAGAACAGGATATCAAAGAGATACATGCATTCCCAAATTTATTGCAACATTATTCACAACAGCGAAGATTGGAAAATAACTGCTCATGAATGAATAAATGGATAAGAAGATGTGGTATAATTATTCAGCTTTGAGAAAAAAGACATCCTGCCATATGTGACAACATCAATGGACCTTCAGCACATTATGATAAGTGATGTAAATCAGACAAAGAAAAACAAATACTGTATAATATCACTTATATGTGGAATCTAAAAAAGCCAAACTCATAAGAACAGAGTAAAATGGGATGTTACCGTGGGATGGGAAGTGGAAGGATAAAACAGATGTTGTATAGGGGGTACAAACTTGCTACGAGTAGTAAATAAGTCTTAGATATCCAATATATGGTATAGTGAATATAGACAACAATATTGTATTATAATTATC
>NW_028007956.1:0-931 GCF_054177405.1 Leptonychotes weddellii | reverse complement strand
GCAGGGCGCGGGGCGGGTGAGGGGTGAAGGCCGGCGACCCCTTTCTGTGTGGGGTGGGCACACAAGATGTGTAAACACGGCCTCCTCGGTGGGTGATGGGCTCTGAAACCTCCCCCCTGTTCCGTGATGTTGGGGAACAGCCCTGAGATCAGAGAGGCAAGCTCATCTCGTTTCCTGCTGGTTGGAGGATCGTGCAGGATTTGATCTGCCGCAGAGCTCAGGGGCTGCTTGAAGATGCCGTGTCTTCACACCGACTCTGCAAGCTTCACCCCTGCACGCCCCTTCTCCAGACCTGTCAGGGAGTGCTGCTTGCTGCCCGCCCGGGGCTCCCCGTCTGTACTACAGCCAAGTTAGAAAATTCCCCTGTCACGGGCCCGCATGGAGCAGGGTCGGCAGGACCGAGCCAAGGGGCAGAGCTCGGCCAGATGCTCTGGAAGGAAGGACCTGGTCCCGCAGAGAGGTGGAAGCTGGCCTTCGGGGACCAGGCCAGGCGTGGGTGCAGACCCAGAGCCCCGCGGGCAGCCCACGAGGGCTCGGAGCAGTGGGGTCCGGCAGGCCTTCACAGGGCTCGCCCGAGGCCAGGGCGTGGGCCTGCATTCCCTGCTCAGGGTTTGGGGAAGGGGCTGCCGGCTCCACACCGGTGTCCCAGGGAGCTGGCTGGCCCTCACATTCCCAGACCTTCCCGCTCCCCGCTCCCGTGTCGCTCTCGCTTTCCCGCTCGCCAACCTGCCAGTGACCGTTGGGCCGCATCTCGGCGGTGGGTAGGCCTTCCAGCAGGCTTTTGGGGTTCACAGTCACTGGGGAGTACTGTGAATACTGCTTGGGAGCGGGAACGAGGGCAGTTTGATTGCTACTGTGTGTCTTGCCGACACGGAGGTCCCTGTGGTTTTGGAATAGTGGCCCCCTCGCTGTGGGTCCTTGGGGGTCACGC
>NW_028007955.1:0-931 GCF_054177405.1 Leptonychotes weddellii | reverse complement strand
AATGTTCTCTAGAATTATGCAATGGTATCTAACTGTTTGAATCATTACTCAGTATCCTTGTTTATGCTCTGGAATCATTAAAGCCAAAGGCAGATGGAAGGGCATAAAATGCTGTTTTAAAAAGTCAGCAAATCCTTCCTGGATGGGGCAGAGAGATCCTCAAGGCCCCTTCTGGATCTCTGTTCCTATCATGCCATCTTGCCATGCAGGGATTACTCGGGCTTCCTCAGTTGCTTTAGGAAATAACTATTTGTCTCTGAGCTACCAGAAAGGGCTTGGAGGGCTGGGGGAGAGGGAGAGAAAGTCCTTGTATACAGCTGTCTCGGTTTCCATCTGAATTCACTTTGCAAATTCACGTTTAAATTAGTATGTTTTTTCTCTTTTGCAATGAATATATACGTTTATAGTATCTACACTTAACACCGTCAAGATTCTTCTATAGACTGTGAGCCATATGAAGGTGTGGACTCTGTTTCTGCTGTGAACACAGTGCCTAGCCCAAGGGGTGGCTCGAGAAAGGCCAAATGAATGAATGAATGAATGAATGAAGGTGTTGAGCTAGTGAAGGATCCCGAAACTCATTTACTTTAGAATCTGAGGGATCGAAAGCAGAGCGCAAACTGACATCATCCATGCATATTAAGTCGGTTGTTGGTTTAATGCAATAACCCCACATGCTTAATTACTTCAATTACTTTGAGCAACAACAATTTGCTGGCCACTTACTCTCAGTCTAAGATTGTGACAGGCACCAGGGTCAGGGGAAGGGAGGATTTACAAAGAAGTGGGAGAGTTGGTCCCACTTCTAGGGTGGTGCACTAGGATATGTACAAATAGAAGAAAACGAACAACACAGGAGTGGTCTGTGCACCCCCTTAAGGGCAGACCTAGATCAGGAGCCTCTTGGGTAGTGGAATGGAGACAGTCAGGG
>NW_028007954.1:0-931 GCF_054177405.1 Leptonychotes weddellii | reverse complement strand
GGCACCTGGGTGGCTCAGTTGGTTAAATGTCTGACTCTTGATTTGGCTCAGGTTGTGATCTCAGTGTCCTGGGATCCAGCTCCGTGTCTTGCTCCCTGCTCAGCGTGGACTCTGCTTGAGATTCTCTCTTTCCCTCTCCCTCTGCCCTTCCCCATGCTCGGGTGCTCTCTTTCTCTCTCAAATAAATAAATAAATAAATTAATTAATTAATCTCAAACAAAATTGTACACTACCTCTCTGTTCCTACCCTACTCTTGCCCTTGCCCTTCTCATGCTCCTTCCCTGCTAAATTTTTCTCCACAATGCTTTGGGCCCTCCATTAACCATAAGAATGACTCATTGGTCTTATTAACTCATGGCAATGTTTCCCGAATGAGGGTAGGGATTTTGGTCTGTGTATAATACCTAGAACAATATCCTGTCAATCATAGGTGCTCAGTACTATTTCTTAAAGAAATGAGTGAATTGAAATGTTCATATTAAGTTCATCATGCCGTTAGGGACATATCTGATTTTAGCCCTTTTTTCTTTCATATTAGAGGATTGCTTTTGGGTTTATGTAAAAATTTTCCTGAAAAGAAATGTTTAATTAAAACAGTTTGGGGGAAAAAAAAAAAAAAAAAGAAGTTTGGCTTGGAAGAAAAAGATCTGCCCAAACCTCTATTGCTGGAAATGAAGAGAAAAAAGAATTATAAAAGCCTGAGTTATTACATATTATAAATAATTAAAGACCCTTCTGGATATTCTCTGATAAATTTAAAGAGATGATTTTATATGTTCTATATTGCCGGAGTCCAGCTCCAGCCGGGGTGGGTCTCTCGTAGGAAAGGACGGCGTCGGCGAATGAGGAGACACAGACACAGGGTCAGGTTGCAAGCGTCTCCTCCTGACAGCCTCGGAGGAACTTTATTTATATGTTAGGATATTTTTG
>NW_028007953.1:0-931 GCF_054177405.1 Leptonychotes weddellii | reverse complement strand
CACCCAAGGAGAGGCATTGACTCTAGTGACAGAGAGAACGTTCTGGTGCCTTGGCCCTGCCAAAGGCTGTCAGAACACGGGCTGCCCTCTCCTCCAAGGGGTTGGGGGTGTGGGGGCGCACACACACACACACACACACACACACACACACACACACGCTCCAGTGCTTTTATGTAACAGGTTTACCTTCTACATCACTCCTTCATCAGCAAACACTTCAAAAGGCAGCCCTACCTGCATTCCAAAGACCACACAAATCACTTCCCTCCCTGCTGAAAGGCCCTCACTCCCAGAGTGAATCATAGCAACTGCTGAAGAGCGGCCGCTGGTGGGCCCCACCCCGCCCACAGGAAGTGAGAAAGAGTAAATATATAGCTTTTCTCTAAGGGCCAGGACATGTTAAATAGGTGATTTTAAAAAAGCGAGAGTTGTTTTAAGAGGTAGTGACAGCTCTGGAGAAGAACAATGAGTCAGGGGCGGCTGTAGCCAGGCGGAGACCACAGCATTCTTGTAAACTCTTTTATACCCGGGGCTCTGAAATTCCAGAGCCCCCAGGAGGTGGCTCCTTCTTTCACTCAGCGCTGCTAGGCCACCAAGAACGCGCCCAGGATTGGGGCACTTGGGACACCTGAGATGTGGGGTCAGAGCCCTAGGGGAGAATTTCTTTTAGCATTAAAAAAATCAAAGTGTCGATTCTTCCATGAAGCTCTTGGCAGGGCCCTAGAAGGCCCTCCGAAAAGAAGCGCTCTTTCTGCGCCTCTAGGACCCCAACAGAGGTCAGGCGGAGGTGGTGTCTGAGAGGCCACTGGAGTCCTTGGGATAATACTGATGGCAGGCTGCCATTCAGCAGGGTTTAGGAGGTAATCGCTCTGGGGGCAAGGAGCCCACGTTACCAGTTCTATTCCCAGTATGTGGTTCAGACCGTCTGCAG
>NW_028007952.1:0-931 GCF_054177405.1 Leptonychotes weddellii | reverse complement strand
TGGGGATGGCTCTTGTCTTCAACCTACAGTTTCCAAAATTTCTCCAGTTGTCACCATTTTCTAGGCAACAGAAAAGGAAGAGTACAAAGTAAGCATCCATAAAGAGATGACCTGGAAATGGCATTCCTCAGATTCTTTCATACCTCATCAGCCTGAACTTAGTCAAATGGTCTGACATTGGCAAGAGAGCCTGGGAAAATAGCGTGTAGCTTGCAGATGTGAAGGGATGTATGTGCCCAGGTGAAGGTTGAGGAATTCTATTGCTAATATAGAAGGAAAGAAAGAATACGGGGAGACAGAGGGCCTCAGTCTGCCCCTCTGTACTTCCCTCCTCCTCCAAATCCCACAAACTCTCTTCTTTCTATTAATACCATTCTTCTTCTTCTCCCAAAAAAGACAACCCAAAATCCCTTCTGTTTTTCCGTACAGCATGAAGTTAGGATTTCTGGGTGATATTCAGTCTTCTCCATCAGATCTGGGTATGGGTTCTTCTTGGCCTGGCAGATATCATACAAGAACCAAACAAAATGTGTCCATGCAGAGCCTCCCAGCTGGCTCTGGACAAATAACCTCTGGCTATTACATGATAGAGAAATAAACAATCTTTTTTTTTAATTCACTGTATTTTTGTTTCTGTCAAACTAATACAGTATATATCACAAAATCACTTGAATTTCCTGCATTTATTTCAGTTTTATATTTAAAGATCACTTCTTAAACAACAAAACTATGCATTGTAGCAATTTAGGATTCAGTGAAGTAGAGTCTATTTTGCTTATTTCCAGTTATCTCGCTCAATGCTCTCAACAGACGCTACAATACGGAGCTCAAAGAGAAGAGCAGACGGCTGCAAAAAAGAATCAAAGCAAATTTGGCACTCATTGTTACTGTCATTGCCACTTCTTTTGCTTTTAAATGAAAAAAATCATTA
>NW_028007951.1:0-931 GCF_054177405.1 Leptonychotes weddellii | reverse complement strand
GGGTTAGCCCAGTGATGGGTATTAAGGAGGGCACGTACTACATGGAGCACTGGGTATTATTTGCAAACAATTAATCATGGAACACTACATCAAAAACTCACTGTGTAATGAATGGTGACTAACATAACATAAAATAAAATTTAAAAAAAAATGGTAAAATAAAAAAACACACAGTTTGTCTCACTTAATAATCATTATTTCCAGAAAACACCATGATTAGTACTTTAAGTCCAAGTTTTCAACACTCTCAGGAAATGAGTTTTCTCACCTACAAGTCCTAGCCACTCAGCCCTCACTATTGTGCTTCAAGAACCAGGAAATGCTTTATAGACCTTATCCTATGAATGCTCCCAGAGACTCTTTGTGGCAGGGATTTATCATGCCCATTTGCGGATGAGTAAACTGAGGCTCACAATCTGACCGATGGAACCAAAGACCATTCCTAGCTCTGTGTGACAGGTGAACCCTCCGGATAGGGTTTTGACCAAGTCATTTGGGAGCATGTGCTCGCTCCAGGGCCCAACTGCATCAGAGCACATGAGGTCAGGTGGTGAGAAGTGGCTGTTTCACCTGGATGAGTACTTTTTTTTTTTTTTAATGGCTTTAATGAGATATAATTTACATACCACAGAATTCACCACACGTCATTTTTAAGATAGTAAGGAACATGAACATTTATGGAAATAAAGACGTCCTTTTCCCTCTAAAAGAAAAGCCAAAGATGTGGTGAGCCCAGACGGGCAGGTCTCCGGGGAGCCCCATGGAGTCAGGAAGGCCTACCTTGGATTCCGTACAGCCGGTTAAGGCGTGACCGCCGGGCCTCATCGGTATACGGGACGGCAAGCCAGGGCATCTCACTGAAGTACTGTTTGAATGAGTCCTCGGACCTACAGAGACACACGTGGAAGCAACGCTCTGTTATCCCCGAAAG
>NW_028007950.1:0-931 GCF_054177405.1 Leptonychotes weddellii | reverse complement strand
CCCTGACTGTCTCCATTCCACTACCCAAGAGGCTCCTGATCTAGGTCTGCCCTTAAGGGGGTGCACAGACCACTCCTGTGTTGTTCGTTTTCTTCTATTTGTACATATCCTAGTGCACCACCCTAGAAGTGGGACCAACTCTCCCACTTCTTTGTAAATCCTCCTTTCCCCTGACCCTGGTGCCTGTCACAATCTTAGACTGAGAGTAAGTGGCCAGCAAATTGTTGTTGCTCAAAGTAATTGAAGTAATTAAGCATGTGGGGTTATTGCATTAAACCAACAACCGACTTAATATGCATGGATGATGTCAGTTTGCGCTCTGCTTTCGATCCCTCAGATTCTAAAGTAAATGAGTTTCGGGATCCTTCACTAGCTCAACACCTTCATTCATTCATTCATTCATTCATTTGGCCTTTCTCGAGCCACCCCTTGGGCTAGGCACTGTGTTCACAACAGAAACAGAGTCCACACCTTCATATGGCTCACAGTCTGTAGAAGAATCTTGACGGTGTTAAGTGTAGATACTATAAACGTATATATTCATTGCAAAAGAGAAAAAACATACTAATTTAAACGTGAATTTGCAAAGTGAATTCAGATGGAAACCGAGACAGCTGTATACAAGGACTTTCTCTCCCTCTCCCCCAGCCCTCCAAGCCCTTTCTGGTAGCTCAGAGACAAATAGTTATTTCCTAAAGCAACTGAGGAAGCCCGAGTAATCCCTGCATGGCGAGATGGCATGATAGGAACAGAGATCCAGAAGGGGCCTTGAGGATCTCTCTGCCCCATCCAGGAAGGATTTGCTGACTTTTTAAAACAGCATTTTATGCCCTTCCATCTGCCTTTGGCTTTAATGATTCCAGAGCATAAACAAGGATACTGAGTAATGATTCAAACAGTTAGATACCATTGCATAATTCTAGAGAACATT
>NW_028007949.1:0-11975 GCF_054177405.1 Leptonychotes weddellii | reverse complement strand
GACACCTACCTCTGAAACAAATAATACATTATATGTTTAAAAAAAAAAAAAGAAGATAGTAGGAAGGGAAAAATGAAGGGGGGGAAATCAGAGGGGGAGATGAATCATGAGAGACTATGGACTCTGAGAAACAAACTGAGGGTCCTAGAGGGGAGGGGGCGGGGGGATCAGTTAGCCTGGTGATGGGTATTAAAGAGGGCACGTACTGAATGGAGCACTGGGTGTTATACGCAAACAATGAATCATGGAACACTACATCAAAAACTAATGATGTAATATATGGTGACTAACATAACATAATAAAATAAAATTTAAAAAAATATTTAATTGTGAAAGGCACAATCGGCACTCCTTTCAAGAATGATGCCTGTTGCTCTGGATTTACCAACAGAAAGTTTATGGAAGCATGTAAAATGGAGTGAATGAGAAATAGAAAATTTTCTCAAATTTTAAGATTTCATCCTACATGCAGTGTCCTTCTCTTTTCAGGTTGCATTGCAACTGTTTATGTTTCAGAAGCAAGGAGACCACATACAAGACAGGCCAAATCTTGCTCTAAGAGGTCAGGTCTATTTCTGCTATTGTATCTGGACTTGGGAATCCTACTGTGGAATTCAGGTCTAAAACTGAAAAACTAAAATGACAGTATCTTTTAAAAATTTTTTGAAAGCAGATACAATGTTTTTATGTACTTTGTTCAATGTTTTCCCTTATGTTTATTAAGAAATATTAAATTACCCTTTTCAATGCTGTATGTAATTACTTACAATGAAACCATGGGAATTAAAAAGAGTCCTTCCTAATCCAATGATGCAATGCTCTACTCCCCCCACAAGGGCCATGTAAACTTGGAATATATAACCAAAATCTGACCCATATATATCTTTATGGAAGATATTTTCATATCTGTGGATCTTCATATCTCTGGAGTTGAAAATCCAATTTTAAGAATTCTAACCAGATGGTCAAGTTAATAAAGGAGATTGGCATTTTAAGAATATTTACAGAGTCCTTTCATAAAGGAAAGAATTATTTTGAAAACCAAATCATCTCCATTTCATGCATTTATGATTTTCATATATTTGGGTTTGTATGAAGCTGAGTAAACATATGGACACTTCTCACTCAGGTTTTGATAAACTGGAAAACAAAGGTCAGCTAATTGAATCAAACAGTCTCAAGTTGGTAAAGGTCAGATAATTGAACCAAACAGTCTCAGTGATTGGTAAAATAACTTGGACATTTAAGAATTAGGTCAGCATATTAAAAAACAAGGCTATACGTCTTAGTGTAAATCCAAAGCTATCAATCATCTGGACTGACACCATCTCTCTCACTTTGCCTTATCATTACTGTCCCTCTGCTCTCCAGCCTTACCACTACGCCTCAGCCATCTTGCTGCCATGACTATTAGCACCATGACTTACACACCGTCAGACCTCAAAAAGCCATCGGTGGAATGAGATGCATGGCAGTAACCATCACTCCTCACTGTTCCTTAGGGCTGGAAAATAAACAGTTTTTTATCTAGGAACACTGAAGCTAAATTTAATGCTCAATCACAACAATTTTATTAGCCTAAGTGATATTATTATGCTTGTTTGCTTCTGCTATATGGTTTTTAAATTTGTAATTCCCACTTTAATGGGCTTATTTGATATGTGTAGTTTATTGTCAGAGGCCTCAAATCTATTTTAAAGGCCTATGGTGAATAAATTATAAGCATGTAGATAATGTTAACTTATTCAGAAAGAGGCTCCACTGTACCTGAACTCTTCTAGCTTTAACTGAATACATTTTCAGTTAACTAGAATTAACCTTACATTTCATTCTAGAAAGAAAAACTGAGTTTTTATATTATTCCTGATATCTATTACTCGTAACTATTGGAGCTAAGAAGACTCTAGTAAATCTCACTTCCTGTGATGCAGACCGCTGTTGCTGGATGGTGTGGGGGATGGAGAAATAGTACTAGACCAGACATATGTTCCTCTGTAGGACAAACATGTTCACCTCACCCCTTCACAGAAATACCACCATCATCTAAGGGCAAGAGCGCTGGGTATAGCATGGGACTCACTCTGATTGTATGCTTACATATTCCAGACACAGCTGTAAAATATATACATTATCACTTAATGTCTACAATGTTATTTTCATAGATTCTGGAAAGGAACCTTTGAAAAGGTTTGCCGAGATCCCACTACTAGTAAACGGCAAAACCAGACTTGAGCTGAGAACAGTTTATTGAGAGAACCATATAAGAATACAAATTGTGAGGATATTCAGGACTACTATACCTAAGAATCTACTGTAGCAGAGTTAAATTACATTTTTAAAGTATAAAAAGGAATTTTCATAATGACAATAAAATACCACGGACTAATACAAGGGTGCAGTCCAGAACTACCTATACTTTTGCACATTCAACATTAATTCTACACTGAGACAATCTGCTCACGGGTCTATCCAGGCAAGAACAGAGGGGGAGGGAACATGGAGAAAAGGAATTATAACAGACAAGTGTATTGACTTTTTTTTTTTTTTTTTGAGAGAGAGAGAATGAGAGACAGAGAGCATGAGAGGGAGGAGGGTCAGAGGGAGAAGCAGACTCCCTGCCAAGCAGGGAGCCCGATGCGGGACTCGATCCCAGGACTCCAGGATCATGACCTGAGCTGAAGGCAGTCGCCCAACCAACTGAGCCACCCAGGCGCCCAAGTGTATTGACTTTTAAAATTAGTCTCACACATTACTATCTCCATTTTACATAAGAAACTAATGAGATACATAGGGATTAGGAAATGTGCCCAGCATTTCCAAGTCACTGATTGTGATGTGAAACCCTCACTCTCCCCCACCCCGGCCATGAGCCTGAATTGCTGTTCAGCAGTGTTGGAACTGGAAGCCCCTACTTCCGTTCCTTTCCAGAGCTTCACACCCACTCTCGGTAAATTACCTCAATTCCCTTTCCCTGCTAACCTCTCCCTAAACCCATCTGCTCTTTCACAAATATAATTGCTTCCAACTTCCTTTTAGTTCATTCCTATAATAAGTATTATAAAGAAAGACATGCAATCATTAAATTGAAAAATTAACAGCTTCACAATAGCTATTCTAAAATACATTTCATTTTTTAAGGCCATGACCCAAATTCAACGTATTTCTTGGACAGTGGTTTTCAAAATTCAGTAAGCATAATACCAACTGTCTCCTGCCCTACCAGAACTCTAATTCAGGGGGTAAGGGATGTCAGGAACAATGCCTAGAAATTGTATTTTTTTAACCACACATCCTAGATTATCTGCTAAAGGTGGTTTTTGGATAAAACTTTTTAAAATGCTTCCTTAGGGTATTCCCATGGCAACAAGGTTGTTGATCAACTGAACTTGCCATTAAACTCACAGTTACATCTAAAGCAATGAAGAATAACTTATTTTTTAAAACAATCACAAATCTTTTTTAATTCTGTAAAACAACCAGTCCAAGAGGGATCTGGTTGAAGGCCTAATGCAGAGGACATTCAACTCCAAATGTATCCATTTGTGATAAATATGTCTGCATAAGTTTCCATTTCTCTATTTCTATGGTTACTGTTATAACAAATACAGTTAGTTTTTCCCATGAAATATATTTTCCCCATAAGATTCCCACAAGAAATAAAAATGCCAAATTTCTAATAGAATCCCCAGGGCTTTAATTCTTGTTAAGAAATCTAAATATTTCATCAGAGTTAGGCATAATAATAGCCACATTCAGGCCTCCACAGCCACAGGTCTGTGGGTAATATCTTAGGAAGAAAAACCTCCTTCATAAGCAGTGTGAGGACACACAGTCTCAAAATCAGTTTATGGTGATAACTAACATAAATACATTTATAAGCTCTGTTGTAAGATTTAAATGTGTTAACCACTGAAGCAACATATGCTACACATCCATTGTGAATATAAAGGTTATTCACCAGGCTGTGCTGCCTTCCTCTTCTGTTCAGGACACCGGTCCTCACAGTGAACACTGTTTAAACATGTACTCTCCATTTGTCCTGACATTCCGAATTTCCACTTTGGGTCTGGTATCAAATCATCAAGGTTTTTCTACTAAATCACAAATTATTCATACTCATTATTTACAAACCACCAACAAAAAGGACTTTAGCTGCTTACATTAAAAGAAGGCAATATTTCTAAATATGAATAGTAGGACATAAGGCATGTGAAAGAGAAGAAAAGCTGGTTATATTTTAAGGGACCACATAATTTATTGTCCAAATGGGACATTTTAGAGTGTAAGACGAAACACTATTGAGTATCCCAGGTAAGCCAAGATACATAATTACCCTAGTCTAAGGATGATTGCTATAAATAATTCCCCCCCCAAAAAAAATGGCAAAGGGGAAATACTACACAATTCTGATTATAATATGAAAAAACCACACCAGTTAAAGTCCCCAGACTTTCACTGATAGGAATTTATTGTACAGACATTTATATAGAGAACATTGAATAACACAATGGACAATATGATACAAGGCATAAATAATGACTTATGCAACTACATCATATCTCATTGGGTAGTATCAGCAAAAACATACACTTGCAGCTATACTTCAGAACTCAATGTATCATGAACACTATTTCTAAATTTTTGAAGTCATGGGTGGGCTATATATTTTTTCTATCCATTCTTATAACTTGTTAGTACAACATCAATTTTACTAGTAGCAAGTTCTAAATTACTTGCATAAATGAAAGTTTTTATCATGAATGAATGTTGGTTTTGTCAAATGCTCTTCTTGCATCTACTGACATAATTATGTGATTTTTTTTAGCCTGTTGATATGATGGATTATATTAATTAATTTTTGAATACTGAACCAGCCTTGCCTATCATGTATAAACCCTACTTGGTCATGGTGTATAACTCATTTTATATGTTTCTGGATTCGATGTGCTAAGTATTTTGTTGAGGATATTTGCATCCATGTTCATGGTAGATAGTGGTCTATAGTTTCCTTTTCGAGTAATGTTTTTGTGTGCCTTTGAATTTAGGGTTAATGCTGGCCTCACAGAATGAGTTAGAAAGTATTTCCCCTCCTTCTATCCTCTAAAAAAGATTATAGAGAATTGGTATAATTTCTTCACTAAATGTTTGATAGAATTCACCAGTTAAACCATCTGGGCCTGGTGCTTTCTCTTTTGGGAGATAATTAATTTTTGACTCAATTTACTTAATAGAGGCCTATTCAGATTGTCTATATCTTTTTGTGTGAGTTTTGGCAGACTGTGTCTTTTAAAGAATTCGTCCACTTCATTTAGGTTATCAAATTTGTGGGCAGAGCTGCTTACAGTATTCCTTTATTACCCTTTTAACATCCATGGGATCCGTAGTGATGTCCCCTCTTTTGTTTCTGATACTGGTAATTGGTGTCTTCTCTATCTTTTTTTTAGTCAGCCTGGGTAGATGGTTGTCAATTTTACTGATCTCCAAGAACCAGGCTTTGGCTTCCTGGATCTCTACTGATTACCTGTTTTCAATTTCATGGACTTTTGCTCTAATTCTTATTTATTTTCTTTTGCTTACTTCAGATTAAATTTACTCCTCTCTCTAGTTTCCTAAGGTGGAAATTTAGATTACTGATTAATTTAGATCTTTCTTATTTTCTGATATATGTATTCAATGCTATAAATTTCCCTCTAAACAATGCTTTTGTTGCATCGCACAAATTTTAACAACTATGTTTTCATTTTTATTTAGTTCAAAATATTTTTTTAATTTCTCTTGAGATTTCTTCTTTGAACTGTGTGTTACTTAGAATGTGTTATTTAATCTCCATGTATTTTGGGGTTTTCCAGTTATCTTTCTGTTTTTGATTTTTAGTTTAATTCCATTGTGGTCTGAGAGCAAACATTATATGTTTTACGTATTTTTAAAAATCTGTTAAGGTGTGTTTTATGGGTCAGAATGTGGTCAATCTTGGTGAATGTTCCATGTAAGTTTGAGAAGAATGTGTATTCTGCTGTTGTTGGATGAAAGAGTCTATACAGTTGATTGACGGTTTTGCTGAGTTCAACTAGATCCTTACTGATTTTCTGCCTGCTGGATCTTCCCATTTCTTAGAGAGGGATGCTGAGGTCTCCAACTGTGATGATTCATCTATTTCTCTTTGTAGGTCTATCAGTTTTTGCCTCATGTAGTTTGATGATCTGTTCTTAGGTGCATACACATTAAGAATTATTATGTTTCTTGGAGAACTGACCACTTTATCATTACCTAACGTCCTTCTTTATCCCTAATAACTTCCCTTACTTTGAAGTCAGCTCTGCTTGTAATTAATATAGTTACTCCTGCTTTTTTTTTTTTTCCACTAGTGTTAGCATAGTATTTTTTTCTCCATCCATTTTACTTTTAATCTATATGTATCTTTATATTTAAAGTGGGTTCCTTGGAGATAACATGTAGTTAGGTCATGTATTTTTATACACTCTGATAATCTTTGTCTTATTAGCTGGTGCATTCAGACCATTGACAATCAAAATAATTACCAATATAGTTGGATTAATATCTACCATATTCACTGTTGTTTTATATTACTGTCCTTTTTCTTTGTTTCCATTTTTGTCTTCCACTTTTTCTTCTGCTTTCATGGTTCTGAATGAGTATTTTATGATTCTATTTTCTCCTCTATTAGCACATCAATTATACTTTTTTTTAACTTCTTTTAGTGGTTGACCTACAGTTTACAATTTACAACTAACTGAAGTCCACTTTCAAATAATACCATACCATTTCACTGGTAATGTGAGTACCTTATAATAACAAAATAATATTAATCCCTTTCTCCTGCCTCTGATATCATTGCTGTCATCCAGTGTACATATATAAGCATACATAAAAATATATACATATATATAAACATATATAATATGTATAAGTAAATATAATGGAAACATTGTTGCTCTTATTATTTTGAACAAACTGTAATTTGTTAGATCAATTAAGAATAAAAAAAGGTTTTTACTTTCTCTTCACTTATTCCTTCAGTGCTCTTTCTTTATGTAGAGCCAAGTTTCTTCCAATTTCATTTTCCTTCTCTCTAAAGAATTTCTTCTAATATTCTTGCAAGGCAGGTTTACTGGCAACAAATTCCTTCAATTTTTGTTTGTCTGGGAGGTCTTTATTTTTCCTTCACTTTTTATTAGGATAATTATGCAGGGTACAGAATTCTAGGTTGGTGGGTTTTTTTCTCTCAACACTTTAAATACTTCACTCCATTCTCTTCTTGCTTGCATGATTTCTGAGAAAAAGACAGATTTAATTCTCACCTTGGTTCCTCTATTGGTATAGCATCCCTCTTCCCTGGCTTCTTTCAGGACTTTATCTTCGATATTCTGTAGTTTTCAAGATGATGCACCTTGGTACAGTTTTTTGGCATTTATCCAGCTTGGTGTTCTCTGTTTCCTCAATATGTGGTTTGGTGTTCAACATTAATTTGGGGAAATTCTCAATCCTTATTCTTCAAATATTTATACTCTTTCTCTCTTTTTCTTCTTCTGGTATTCTCATTACATATATGTTACTCCTTTTGTAGTTGTCCCACAGTCCTTGGACATTCTGTTGTTTTTTCCTTTGTTCTATTCACTTTTCAGTTTTAGAAATTTCTATCGAGACATCTTCTAGCTCAGAGATACTTTCTTCAGCAATGACCAGTCTGAGAAGCCCATCAAAGGCATTCTACATTTTTGCTACAGTGTTTTTTTTATCTCTAGCATTTCTTTTTAGTTCTTTCCTAGGATTTCCATCTCTCTGCTTATATTGCCCTGCTATTCTTACATGCTGTCTACTTTATCGGTTAGAACCTTTAGCATATTAATCATAGTTGTTTTCAGTTTCCAGTCTGATAATTCTAACATCCCTGCTGTGTCTCGTTCTGATGCTTGCTCTGCCTCTTCAAAAAAAATTTTTTGCCTTTTGGTATGCCTTATAATTTTTTCTTGATAGTCAAACATGATGTATCAGGTAAAAGGAACAACTATAAACAAGCCTTTACTAATGTGGTGAGGTGTGGGGGAGGGTATGCATCCTAGAGAATTGTGATTAGGTCTGTTTTTTTAGTGAGCCTCTGGACTGTGAACTTCACAGGTGTTTCTCAGTTTTGTTCTCCTCCCTCAGCTGGAACAGGATGGTTAGAGCAGGCTAGAGTTAGGTATTTCCCTTCCCTCAAGTCAGTTAGGCTCTGGTAATATCCCAGTAAGTTAGGCTCTGGTTAACCAGTTTCCCCTGAACATAGGCCTTGCTAAGAACAGAGTGCTCTGGCCTATTTCAAAATGGTTTCTTTTCCCCTCCCTCATGTATGAGAGGATTTGTTTCGAGTATTTACTGTAATTGAGCTCCTATTAGAACCTGGCTAAGCTCCTAGAAGTAAACTTCACAATATTGTAGGGGCCGCCATGACTGGGTCCCCCAGAGTTTTTAACTCTGAGTTGCCCACATAGAGCCTCCAGCAATTCCTCAAATCCACTTCAGGTTTTCCTCCTGTTCCAGGAGGTCAACACTCCCTTTACTCACTTTTCATCTTTCCAATCTCGGGGCAACAGTTTACCCTGCATCCTCCCCTCATTTTCGAATCCAAGAAGAGTTGTTGGTTTTCTAGTCTGTTCAGATTTTTACTTGTTGTTAGGACAAGTGGCAACTTCCAAGCTCCTTACCTGTGGAACTGGAAACTGGAGGTATCCTCTAATTTTTTTGTCAGCAGTACCAGATAATATCTGGAGCATATTTGTTGAAGCCTTTTAACATTCTATTTGTTGGACAAATGAATAAGCAAGCAAAGGTGCAGATTCAAATATGCCCATTCAAATTATGTAAACATTACTGAACAAATACATCTAAAGGATCTATTTAAGTTTAACCAAAACCTACTGATCTATTTATTTTACAGATCTATCTTCTGAACTACCAACATTTTTTCCCTTTCAAGTAAAATGACACTGACATATGTGAAAGTGACTGACATGTTTTTAAGCTGTTTATTCTTTAGAAATAAAAGTAGACAAATGTTTCTCTGGGTTATAATGACTGAAGTGCTGTAGGTAAACAAAAATTTTGGTCTAGCTAAAATTATAGTCTGTCTACATGGAGAGGATGAATAGAGTGAAGAGTGTGCATGGCCAGGAGGCAGGCAGGGGAGAAAGAGAGCTCCATCCAGAGTGAGAACCCCACATAAAAGTCAAGAGGTTGCAAAACAAGCCTCTGTTTAGAGTCACACGGATAAATGCCCTAACAACTAGCTAAAATTAACAAAGCATTATCTTTGCACTGGGGAAAATGTGGGAGAAGGGGTCTTGGGACAACTATTTTATAATAAAACTTGTTAGAACTGCTTTTGGCACCCCCCCCCCACCGTGCGCTGCCCCCACCCCTTTTTGTACAAAACACGAGGAGGAGATGTTTGCTTTGAAAAAAAAAAAAAAGAACTGCTTTTGGCACTTTGTATAACTTTGATAAAAATAAAAACAGCTTTTAATATTGGCAACTGGAAGCCAATATTAAAATTGAGCCATTACTGAATAAGGAATACAGAAAAAAGGTTTTTGATTTTTGTTTTGTTTAATTTTGTTGATTTGGGAGTGTAATGAATTCCATTTCGATCATATTAAATTTGAGTGCCTAGCATATTCAAGTGCAAACATCTTGCAGACAAATGAAATGAGTTCCCAGATCTTGGTTGAGAAAGATAAGGCACAGACTCAGGGGTCATAAACACAAAGGTGGCCGGTGAACCTATGGGCATATATGTGCTGACACAAAAAATAAAGTGAGAAATGGATAGAGAAAGAAGTAGTGCTGGATGGAATATTCTCTCCTCTTCCCTCTAGATCCACATTGGACAGAGGAAACGAACATTTATGGATGGAGATGGTATCAATATTCTTTGCCCCCAGGTATCTGGTTGGGTTTTGGCCAATGAGAAGTGTCAGCAGAGTTTAGGAAGCCGGGCAGAGAGAGAGGTGGGGAGGCCTCCTTCCCTGCTGGAAGGCAGCTTGGCAGTGGCTGCTGCCTCCCCAAAGGCCATGCCCCTGCCCTGGGGCCCTCTCCTGCAGCTCCAGCTGTGCCCAACCCCATTCATCACCTCTTTCTCTCAACCCTACCCCAAACATCATAAATAGCCCTCTATTAAAAGGTATGAAAAATCAACAAATAAAAGTGTATGATGTGCCGTCTGTTTCTAGCAGGACCCTGACTGTTACATGTCTACAAAGAAATCTTGAGGAATTCTATTTAAAAGTTGGCAGAGCAATAAGAATCCATAAAGAACCCTTAGAACAAGAAGGTAGAAAATCAAGCCAGAATGGTGAGGAAGAAGCCGAGGGAAGGCAGTTTCAAAAAGGCAGGTGCGGTCAGCTGTGCCAAGTCCCCAGAAAAGCAGGAGGAGAATTGACAACCCCTACGGTTAGCAACAGCAAATGCTACAAGGGGACAGAGTCTTGCCTGGCTCCATCTGAAGAGTGAGTAAGTGGGAAGAATGGAAACAAATGTAACCCAAATTCAATCATTCTGACAGTGATGGTTAAGGACAGCAGCTGGGCTTCCTCAGGAGGATGTGGTTAGGACCTCAGAAATTTGATCGTGTGTTGAGGAGGGCGGAAAGTTGGCGGAGGAGTAGGGGATCCTATTTCAACTGGTCCCTGGAATTGAGCTGGATATCTACCAGACCACTCTGAGCATCCATAAAACCAGCCTAAGATGTAAGAAGATCTGGATCTCTACAAACAGAATATTGCAGGCGGTTGGTTTTGAGGTACGAAGAGGGGAGCCGTGATTCCACGGGCAGATATTGGAGGATAAACGGCAGCGGGAGGGTGCCTGGCTGTGGGGATCCTACACCGCCGGTGAGTGACAGCCTCGCGCGCTGCGGACGGGGCACAGACTCGCAGACCAGTAGCATCGGGAAAGGACTTTAGGGCAGCCCCCAGGGCGGAAACCCGGAGAGGCGGGGTCACGCAGGTGAACTGCAGCCCCCCGGATGGAAACCCAGAGTGGCGGGGTTGTGCGCACGAACTGGAAGCAGCTGGCGGTGTTAGAAGCACAAAGGGCAGAGTTGTGCCCCAACCTGGAAGCAGGACTGGGAGCGCTGCGGAGAGGCGCAAAACCCAGGATGCTGCAGTTTATAGCAGCACAGACAGAAACGGAGACGGTGTGGCCTGGAGAGCTCACTGAAGAACAGACTGCGATCTCTCGGCTCTGAGGCAGAGGGTTGGAAACAGTCTCTTCTGTTCTGACTCGTGGAAGAGACGCGGAAAGCCGCCAGGGAAAGCAGCCAGAGAACAAAAGCTCCCAAAACTGATTCGCACTGAGCCCATCCCCCGCCACAGGGGGGCAGGGCAACACCACCCAAACAGGGTTGCGTGAGTAACAGTGCAGCAGGCCCCTCCCCCAGAAGACAGGCTGGGAAAACAAGAGGCCAGCAACCCTAAGGTCCCAAGAAAACAGGTGCATCTTGCTTGGGTTCTGGTCAATAATTTGGACTCTATACATTCCCTCAAACACCCATCAACAGAATGACTAGGGAGGAGCCCCAAAACAGAAAAGACTCAGAGATTATGACTTATGCTGCAGATTTACAAATGGATGCAGATATAACCAAGATGTTGGAGATGGAATTCAGGCTAGCAATTGTGAAGACAATGGCTAGAATGGAGAAATCAATTAATGGCTACATAGAGTCTCTAAGGGCAGAAATAAAAGGTGAATTGGCAGAACTTAAAAATGGTATCAATGAGATCCAATCCAATCTAGATAATCTAAGAGCTAGGGTAACTGAGGCAGAAGAGCAAATAAGCGACCTGGAAAACAATATAATAGATAAAAAGGGAAAAGAGGAGGCCAGGGAAAACAACTGAGAATCCATGAAACTAGAAGCAGAGAAATAAGTGACACCATGAAGCGTTCCAATGTCAGAATAACTGGAATCCCAGAGG
>NW_028007948.1:0-931 GCF_054177405.1 Leptonychotes weddellii | reverse complement strand
TGGGGATGGCTCTTGTCTTCAACCTACAGTTTCCAAAATTTCTCCAGTTGTCACCATTTTCTAGGCAACAGAAAAGGAAGAGTACAAAGTAAGCATCCATAAAGAGATGACCTGGAAATGGCATTCCTCAGATTCTTTCATACCTCATCAGCCTAAACTTAGTCAAATGGTCTGACATTGGCAAGAGAGCCTGGGAAAATAGCGTGTAGCTTGCAGATGTGAAGGGATGTATGTGCCCAGGTGAAGGTTGAGGAATTCTATTGCTAATATAGAAGGAAAGAAAGAATACGGGGAGACAGAGGGCCTCAGTCTGCCCCTCTGTACTTCCCTCCTCCTCCAAATCCCACAAACTCTCTTCTTTCTATTAATACCATTCTTCTTCTTCCCCCAAAAAAGACAACCCAAAATCCCTTCTGTTTTTCCGTACAGCATGAAGTTAGGATTTCTGGGTGATATTCAGTCTTCTCCATCAGATCTGGGTATGGGTTCTTCTTGGCCTGGCAGATATCATACAAGAACCAAACAAAATGTGTCCATGCAGAGCCTCCCAGCTGGCTCTGGACAAATAACCTCTGGCTATTACATGATAGAGAAATAAACAATCTTTTTTTTTAATTCACTGTATTTTTGTTTCTGTCAAACTAATATAGTATATATCACAAAATCACTTGAATTTCCTGCATTTATTTCAGTTTTATATTTAAAGATCACTTCTTAAACAACAAAACTATGCATTGTAGCAATTTAGGATTCAGTGAAGTAGAGTCTATTTTGCTTATTTCCAGTTATCTTGCTCAATGCTCTCAACAGACGCTACAATACGGAGCTCAAAGAGAAGAGCAGACGGCTGCAAAAAAGAATCAAAGCAAATTTGGCACTCATTGTTACTGTCATTGCCACTTCTTTTGCTTTTAAATGAAAAAAATCATTA
>NW_028007947.1:0-931 GCF_054177405.1 Leptonychotes weddellii | reverse complement strand
TGATGCCAAGTCCCGGGAGTAAGAAGGAAAGTTGACTTGTCCATCTTCCTCCTTCTGCCCCCCTGACACAGACCCTCCCCTCCTGACACGCCCAGGTCCCTGCTTCTCCTTCTTCTCCCCACAGACCCACCACCCAGCATTCCAGCCACACACACCACTGCTGCCCAGGGACACACACACTGTAACTTACCAGAGACAAACACATCAATATACAATCCTGGAAATCTGAGCTTGGTGACAGCTTACTGAGGGAAGAGACAGGGACAATGTACTTACAGCACCCGAGATTGGGACTCATAAAGCCGGAATATGATGGAGTATTAACATGATAATGCGATCCATGTGAAATGTCTACAGATTGATGTTGAATAAACGATGCAGAGGGGCTGGGCACCCTGACTTGGCCTTCTACACTTCCCTCCTTGTCCACCAGAGGGCGGCAGAACTGCTCTACACCTGGGCGCCTTCCTCAGCACCCACAGCCCAGCAGGGTCTGACCCTCCCCAGCCTCACCCAGTCACTGTCCTCCTGGCTCTCCAGGCTCCCCACACTGGACCCCGTCAGCCCCCCTAGCCAGCCAGGCATCTGCCCGCTGAGACTGGTCCCTCTATGGGCAGCTCGTCCCTCCACACCCTCTGCCCTTACAGGGGCGAAGGTCCACTCACACTTCCGGTCTCAGCCCCAGGTCACTTTCTCAGGAGTGCTCCATGGGACCCCCCATCAGCTAAGACGCCTTCACATCCTCCAGACCCACCAGACACTTTCCCTTCCTGGCCCTTCTCTTGATTCTAATTGACTCCTCAGTGCCATGATTTCCTGACTGCCCGTGGCCCTGTTCCAAGGGAAACCCCATGAGTCCAGGGCCCACATCTGTCCTGTTCTCTGTGGAGTTCCCACGACCCATCCCAGGGCCTGACAAGTCACAAATGCC
>NW_028007946.1:0-931 GCF_054177405.1 Leptonychotes weddellii | reverse complement strand
CAATAACAACACAATACCATCACCACCAGCATCATCACCACCGCCAACACCAACACCATCACCACTGCTACCACTGCTACTAACACCAGTAACGACACCATCGCTGCTACCACTCTCCCCATCACCATGATAACAGTCACAGCTAACTTTCAGTCTGCACTTACTAAAACCAGACACTCCACTAAAGACCTCATGCATCTCCTCATTTCACCCTCTACTAGCCCTATGACGTGGGTCGGAAGAGCATCCATTTCTGCATAGAAAGCTCTGGGCCAGGAACAGGGAAGGAGGCTGAGCTGCTGGAGCCCCGAGGGCACCGCGTGACCTCTGGCCGGGGAAGAGCCCTCCCCGGCTGCTCCATGCCTCCCAAACAAAGAGCAGCTATGCCACGGCTTCTCACAAACACGGGCTTCAGAGTGCTTCCTCCAGAACCAGCCCCCCTGTGCTTCAAAGGGGCTGTGACAATGGTGAACAGTGTCAAGGCCCCCCATCCCTTACTCTGGGAAGCCCTTGAGACCTCATGAAATAACAGTTCGATTAATCCCATGAAGGGAACCCCAGGCTAGAGGAGAAACTGCCTCTCCACGTCACCTCTGGCCTGGCCGAGCTCACCAGAGCCTCTAAGACCACCGGCCAATCCAGCCCAGCCAATGAGCAACCTGGACCATCCAAGATCCCAGGTGAGCACCGAGAGCAGGTGGAGACCAACAAGACAAGATTCCTCCATCCAAAACAGCTCAGAGTCCCAACCAACCTCCCTCAGTCCAAAAAGCAGAGACACATCTGATACAGAGACCCTGCCACTGGAATCTACCTGGAAGCCACGTCTCCAAAGGACAAAGAGAACTACGATGCCCTTAGCGTGGAACAGCCACGGCTGCGTGCTTCTCAAGGACGAACCAATGCAATCATCACAAAACCTTCCTGGGGA
>NW_028007945.1:0-931 GCF_054177405.1 Leptonychotes weddellii | reverse complement strand
GCGTGACCCCCAAGGACCCACAGCGAGGGGGCCACTATTCCAAAACCACAGGGACCTCCGTGTCGGCAAGACACACAGTAGCAATCAAACTGCCCTCGTTCCCGCTCCCAAGCAGTATTCACAGTACTCCCCAGTGACTGTGAACCCCAAAAGCCTGCTGGAAGGCCTACCCACCGCCGAGATGCGGCCCAACGGTCACCGGCAGGTTGGCGAGCGGGAAAGCGAGAGCGACACGGGAGCGGGGAGCGGGAAGGTCTGGGAATGTGAGGGCCAGCCAGCTCCCTGGGACACCGGTGTGGAGCCGGCAGCCCCTTCCCCAAACCCTGAGCAGGGAATGCAGGCCCACGCCCTGGCCTCGGGCGAGCCCTGTGAAGGCCTGCCGGACCCCACTGCTCCGAGCCCTCGTGGGCTGCCCGCGGGGCTCTGGGTCTGCACCCACGCCTGGCCTGGTCCCCGAAGGCCAGCTTCCACCTCTCTGCGGGACCAGGTCCTTCCTTCCAGAGCATCTGGCCGAGCTCTGCCCCTTGGCTCGGTCCTGCCGACCCTGCTCCATGCGGGCCCGTGACAGGGGAATTTTCTAACTTGGCTGTAGTACAGACGGGGAGCCCCGGGCGGGCAGCAAGCAGCACTCCCTGACAGGTCTGGAGAAGGGGCGTGCAGGGGTGAAGCTTGCAGAGTCGGTGTGAAGACACGGCATCTTCAAGCAGCCCCTGAGCTCTGCGGCAGATCAAATCCTGCACGATCCTCCAACCAGCAGGAAACGAGATGGGCTTGCCTCTCTGATCTCAGGGCTGTTCCCCAACATCACGGAACAGGGGGGAGGTTTCAGAGCCCATCACCCACCGAGGAGGCCGTGTTTACACATCTTGTGTGCCCACCCCACACAGAAAGGGGTCGCCGGCCTTCACCCCTCACCCGCCCCGCGCCCTGC
>NW_028007944.1:0-931 GCF_054177405.1 Leptonychotes weddellii | reverse complement strand
GGGCATGGACAGCTCCTCGGTGGTGGATGGGATCAAAGAAGGGAGAACGCCACTCTCATCTTCGAGAGAAATTCTGACTTTAGCAGGAGATCTCAAATATAAGGGTTACCATTTTATTTTAAGTTGAAGATAATGTCTCCTCCTTGTTAATTGAGCATTTACTCAGTGTCTGACTCTGTGCTAAATACTTGAATACTCCATTTGAGGAGGCCCTGCAGTGGGGAATTGTCCCTCTCCTACAGCAGAGGCGGCTGAGGCTGCCCCTAATCAGTGGAGGGGTCTGGATCTGCATCCAAATCTCTAACTGCAGACACATTATTTTCTCATAATGGCTTCTGTGTTGAATCTTCATATGTTTCTTAAGCGGCTTGGAGGGGGAAAAGCACGTTTCATTCTAAAGGAATAATTGCTTGATTATTTTGTGCTGTTTAATATTCATAAATACCTTCCAATCTAAAAATACAACTTTTAGTGAAATAATACAGTGACCCCATGTAGTTAGGCTCAGTTGACCTTTCCCTCCTAAATCATGGTAGACACAATAACAGCTATTTCAAAACACATCTGCTCTCAACACCAGAGTCGGTAAACATGTCATCCTAACTCATTATCGTTCCACCCCTGTATCTGGACCCGTCAGAGATCATAAATGATCAGTTTGTGAATTCTGAAATTCATAAACATAGAATACTTACATTGTGATATTGAAATAGGTACTTAATATGGAAACAACCATTATTTCCCCCTTATTATTTTTCTAGCTGTTAACTCCTCTGTGGTTTATCTTGGTTATTGTTCTGGGGGGGGGTGGACAATGGAAACACCCATGACCCTGAACCTCATTAAAGCCACTCTTTCAAGTTCCTCCACCCAATTTTTATGGCAGGTGTGGAGGGGTAATCAATTTGGTCAGTTTTGCATTTCACCTTTT
>NW_028007943.1:0-931 GCF_054177405.1 Leptonychotes weddellii | reverse complement strand
AATATACAACTAATGATTCTTGTTCAACAAATATTGCTTTAATGGGTCTCATATTTTTAATCTGTGGTGAATTATGGAGTTGTAAATTCCTCAATTTTGACCTAATCCAGGATCTTAGATCTATGTCCAATGTCAGGGACTGTGATGCTAGTATATAGAAGTTCATTTGCTAGGTATATCTGAAATGATTAGTATTTTTACATCTTTGGTCACTAGAGGTTTTTGCCCATGTTTATTTAGCATGATTCCATGGTGGAGAATTGCCCAGGGGTGACTCTTCCTGGGAAGATATTACCAAATTCACAGCTCACATTGTACTTTTTATGTAAGCTATTTTGTTGTGTGGTTATTTTAATGTCTCTTTTGCCACACTAAAATGTCAACTTTCTAAGATTTGGCTTTATATTTTAAACTTCTTTGTCCTCCTGGCTCATAAGGGTGGTTGGCAGATTAAATTTGTTTCTGAATGAGGACATATCTAGGACACATACTATTCAAATAATACAGTCAGCTTGGAAGAAGTCCATCTATTGACAATTGGATTCAAACTATATTTTACTCCTCATACTATTTAATCTTATACATTACTGACCATTTCCATAAAGATAATGTTATTTAACACAGTAAAAAAAAAAAATGTCTAAAGCAGGACATGGTAGAATAAGAGATATAAAGATTGCCTTCAATCTTTCTAGATGAGAATTATGATTCTTTTTTAGAAAGTTAATTTTTCGGGCGCCTGGGTGGCTCAGTTGGTTAAGCGACTGCCTTCGGCTCAGGTCATGATCCTGGAGTCCCAGGATCGAGTCCCGCATCAGGCTCCCTGCTCGGCAGGGAGCCTGCTTCTCCCTCTGACCCTCCCCCCTCTCACGTGCTCTCTGTCTCTCTCATTCTCTCTGTCTCAAATAAATAAATAAAATCTTTAAAAAAA
>NW_028007942.1:0-931 GCF_054177405.1 Leptonychotes weddellii | reverse complement strand
AAAATGTCTATGCTACCCAGAGCAATCTATACCTTCAGTGCCATCCCGATCAAAATTCCTATGACATTTTTCAAAGTGCTGGAACAAACAATCCTGAAATTTGTATGGAACCAGAAAAGACCCTGAATCGCCAAGGAGATGTTGAAAAAGAAAAACAAAGCTGGGGGCATCACGTTGCCCGATTTCAAGCTATATTACAAAGCTGTGATCACCAAGACAGCATGGTACTGGCACAAAAACAGACATACAGACCAATGGAACAGAATAGAGAACCCAGATATGGACCCTCAACTCTATGGTCAAATAATCTTTGACAAAGCAGGAAAAAACGTGCAATGGAAAAAAGACAGTCTCTTCAATAAATGATGCTGGGAAAATTGGACAGCCACATGCAGAAGAATGAAACTCGACCATTCTCTAACACCATTCACAAAGATAAACTCAAAGTGGATGAAAGACCTCAATGTGAGACCGGAGTCCATCAAAATCCTAGAGGAGAACATAGGCAGTAACCTCTTTGACATCGCCCTACAGCAACTTCTTTCAAGATACATCTCCAAAAGCTAGTGAAACAAAAGCAAAAATGAACTTTTGAGACTTCATCAAGATACAAAGCTTCTGCACAGCAAAGGAAACAGTCAACAAAACAAGGAGGCAACCCACAGAATGGGAGAAGATATTTGCAAATGACACTACAGGCTGGTATCCAAGATCTATAAAGAACTTCTCATACTCAACACACAAAAAACAAATAATCAAGTCAAAAAAAGTGGGCAGAAGAGATGAACAGACACTTCTCTGAAGAAGACATACAAATGGCCAACAGACACATGAAAAAATGTTCATCATCATTAGCCATCAGGGAAATCCAAATCAAAACCACATTGAGATACCACCTTACACCAGTTAGAATGGCAAAAATGGACAGGGA
>NW_028007941.1:0-931 GCF_054177405.1 Leptonychotes weddellii | reverse complement strand
GAGGGAGGCCTGGGTCCACCTGGACCTCAGACTCGTCATCTGCATTTGGCTCCCTCTTCCCATCCAGAAGCTCACCTTATGGGAGGTGGCCGTGGGACGCGTCAGGAAGGGGTACAGGGACCTGCAAGAAAGTGGGAAGGACGGCCCCTGCCGACATTCCTCCCACTCACACCGCTTTCCTTCGTGTACCACGGGAAAAAGACCCTCTCTGCGCCCAGCAGGTGGTACCCGCCCCGTCCCCCTCTGCCCAGTGGAGCTGGCGCTCCCACCCCACACAGGCTCGTGTCCCTCCGAGAGGTAGGCACCCCCGGAACGCGGAATCACGACCCAGGATCCATTTTCCACACTTTATCTCCGTGCAGCTACTGGAGAGTCCCGAGGCCCGGACGGCACCTCCTGCGCACGCGCAGTCTGTCCGCCGCGGGCCTTGCCAGGCGGGACGGTGGGCGCCGCGGCGCGGGGGCCGTGGCCGCCGTCTCGCCGGGCCCCTGAGGTAGGGTCAGACGCAGGCACACTCGCGCGCCGACAGCTCGTGGACCGTGTGGTAGCGGCTGTGCGCGTCCAGGAAGGACACCTCGTCCTCGTAGGCCGTCGGGCGGCAGCAGGGCTGCGCGCGCACCCGCTCCCGCCGAACGCGCCGCCGCTGGCGAAGCCGCCGCAGCCCCAGGTCGTAGACGCGCGCAGCCGCTTCGCAGGCGCCTGCGCAGTAGCGGAACAGCACCGTCTCGTCGGACGCGTAGCCCAAGCCCAGCTCGCTCACGCGCACTTCCAGCTCGCGCAGCCCGCACGGCCGCGTCCCCGATCGCGCGCGCGCGCGCCTCCGCCGGAGCCCCGCCCGCTGCCGCGCCCAGGGCGTCAGCTGGCGCAGCTCCACCGCGTCCGGGGCGCCCTGCAGCAGTGCACGATCTGCGAGGAGAGAGAGAGAGAGAGA
>NW_028007940.1:0-931 GCF_054177405.1 Leptonychotes weddellii | reverse complement strand
TACATGTCTTTCTCTGTTTGACTTATTTCGCTCAACATAATACCCTCCAGTTCCATCCACATCGTTGCAAATGGCAAGATCTCATTCCTTTTGATGGCTGCATAATATTCCATTGTGTGTGTGTGTGTGTGTGTGTGTGTGTGTGTGTGTGTGTATATATATACCACATTTTCTTTATCCATTCATCTGTCAATGGACACATGACTTAATTGTTGGATGATAATCACTTGTCCCGTTGTGGGCTTTATTGTTTGTTTTTTTGTTTTTTTCAGAGATCTACTGAGCCCTGTGTGTTTCTCCTTAAGAGTATTTTGCCTTTTTTAATTTTTAAAAAAATTTTATTTATTTATTTGAAAGAGAGAGAAAGCATGAGCAGGGGAGAGGGGCAGAGGGAGAGAGAGAAGCAGGCTCCCTGATGAGCAGGGAGCCTGATGCGGGACTTGATCCCAGGACCCTGGGACTGTGACCTGAGCCAAAGGCAGACACTTAACCGACTGAGTCACCCAGGCGCCCTGTATTTTGCCTTTTTTTAAAAAAAAGATTTTATTTTTAAGTAATCTCTACACCCAATGTGGGGCCCGAACTCACAACCCCGAGATCAAGAGTCACACTCTACTGACTGAGTCAGCCGGGTGCCCCAAGAATATTTTGCTTTTGAAGGTGCTTATGCTCAGTTCCTGAACTATTTTCTTTGCCTAGAAACCTCCCTGTCTGAGGCATTGATTTTCTTTGGATGAGAACATGGCAGGAAGAGGATCTTGAGGAGTCATACACCTACTGGTTCTGTAGGGCTCCTCCTTTAAGCTCTGGCGCTTGGAGGGAGAGGATGAACTTTCTTGGAGTATTAAAGGGTGACAGTCTTAATTATGGTACCTCTCATTTCCCTTTTTCCAGAAGTCTGGAATACTTGAAGATACTGTCCGTTCTGGCT
>NW_028007939.1:0-931 GCF_054177405.1 Leptonychotes weddellii | reverse complement strand
AAAAAAAAAAAAATTAGTTCCACCTTTTACCTCAGCATATCAGATACAGAAAAGAGCGACTTTGGTGGAAAATGAGAAATAGTAAAGAAAACGAAGGGGTCAGTGTTCGCCTTTGTGCACCCCTTTTGGTGCCGGGGTTCTGGGAGCAGTGTGGGGTGGCTCTCGGGCAGCCCCAAAGACGGATCTTGGTTCCGCTCTCCAACGGCAACCCTGTTGATGTCTATGAAAATGGTTTAAATGCACCCACTTGCTCCCAGGAGAACGTTCCAACCCTTCACGTGAACTCAGTGGGGCTGTCTGGCCTCCCTCATCCCTACCTGGCAGCCTTATGAGAAGTCTTGCTCTGCTTTGCTTTCTCCCCAACCCACCCTGGGCTGTCTTCCTGGTCCCGGAGAGTTCCCTACTCCTTCCCGGGTGGGACATTCCATAGGTACCTCCCTTTCTGGAAGGACAATGTCCCTCCCATGTACCTAATTCCTATCCATCCTTCTCATCCTCACCTAAGATCCACACTTGAGGGAAACCAAATTACTGCCACACAACCCTCCTGCTTCCGCAGTGATGGGCTCTTTGTCTGTGCTTCTCCTTCACTGCCTGTTTCAGGACTATAATGGGACGGTGCACTTTGTTATTTAATGTTTCTCTTTCCTGCTAGTCCACGAGAACAGGGCCCTCTGGGCCCCAGTAGCTGGCATAATGCCTCCACCTAGTAGGTGCTCAATAATTTGGGGCAAGCTTATTTACCACCTTCCTATACACACTATCTGTACATCAGGGACTGTCCTTATCCCTCGGCTGTTGAACCTGGCAATCTCAAAATCATAATTATAAAAACAGCAGTAAAAATGCTGAGGACTTGCAACAGGATTGCTTCCAGAATCAGTTTAGAACATGCCTTTCCAACACTTAGCTTAAAGGTATCTGTCCCTTT
>NW_028007938.1:0-11975 GCF_054177405.1 Leptonychotes weddellii | reverse complement strand
GGAGGCCTTCTGTTCAAGGCACAAGACCCACATGGCTCAAGGTGGCTCTGTTACCATGTGTTGGTACAGGAGACACTCCAGAAATGGAGATCACAGAGCCTGGAGCATCCTCACTCCTGCCTATATAGCCAAAAAATAATTTCCGACAGGATGGATTCAATGATCTTAGGTGTGACACAGATGCGAATAAATTCATAAACTTTGCCAGTCTTCACTTTCTTCAATATTCTTTCTGTGTTGTCAACCGCAACAGAAGTGACTATTCATCAAAATGTAAAGATCGGAGCCGGTGGCCCTCACGATTCACAGGGTCCCTCCTAGCTGAGTGTCACATGTACTAATTAGAGTGCATATGGGTTTTGTTTTTGTTGGCAATGAAAAATGTCTTCTAAAGAAAAGGAAATTTCTGGGTATACAGACTGAAGGAAATGTGGAAAAAGCAAACAATTGTATATGAGAAAGATATTCACAACATTTTGTATATTGTGTTATTTTGAGGGTTCCATAGTGAAGTAAGTATTGCAAAAAAGAAGCAATCCAAAGCAGTCAAAACTTCACTTAAAAATGTGGTTGTTTTTCTCATAATACTTACAAGACTCCTTATTCCTCTCATTGCTGCATCCCTTCACTTTCATGTATGTAGAACCATTTTAAAATAAAATCCAAACCCTTCGTGTGGCGTCAAATCCCTGGGGGCCCATCCGTTGCTCCACATGGCGGCCCTCATCCTCACCAACTGCCCTCCACCCCACTGGCTCTTCCAACCAGGCTCGCACCAGGGTCCCCTGCAATCCGTTTCGTCCTGTTCTTCCCAAGACAGCTCGTTCGTGTCTCAATAAATGGCACTTCCTCAGAGTAGCCAACCTGCTCCCATCCCAGGGTCCATACCTGTTTCCTTCTCCCACAGACCGTGACCAGTAACCTTCCTATTGCTTATTTACTTGCTTATTCGTGAACTGCACTTTTTCACTAGGAAGTTAAAAAAAAATTTATGAGCATTTCAGTCTTCTTCACAGCTGATTTCCCAGAACTGAGCATACGGCTCATCGGAACAATTACTACTTTCTGAATAAACAACTCAATGTTCTTAGCACCTTCAAACATCAGGCAAAGTTTGGTGTTGGGAATCCTAATTTTTAAAAAATATTTTATTTATTTATTTGAGAGAGAGCGTGCACGAGGGAGAAAGAGAGAGAGAACGAATGGGGGGAGGGGGAGGAGGGAGAGAGAGAATCAGACTCCCCGCTGAGCAGGGAGCCCGATGCAGGGCTCGATCCCGGGACCCTGAGATCATGACCTGAGCTGAAGGCAGATGCTTAACCAACTGAGCCACCCAAGTGCTCAGGAATCCTAAATTCTAAAGAAGACTCTTAGGAAGAATATCAAGAGAAAAAGAAGGAAATTGACTATCAAAAAATATGCACCCAGATATCATTACTTCCCAGGCCCCATCACAAGAGCAAACCCACACCCGTCGCTGGGCTCTCCCCACACATAGCCCGGAGACATGGCAGAGGTGGACATGCAGCAGGGAAGAGGCAGGTGTGAGAGCTGCGAGAAACCACGGGGGACTGGAGGGACTGGAAGATGAGGAGGAGCACCCCCGGCAGGACAGCAGGTGCCAGGAATGGGGTTTGCATAAACAGCAGCTGGGTTTCAGTTGTTTTTCTATTTCTCCACCAAATTTACGACATGAGGCAGAAGCTACTTTTTCCAAAGAAGGCCTCATGACTAATGAGAAAAGAGGGATAGTTAGTGGATGGTGTTAGGAAAACTGGTTCACTTTATTAAGAAAAAAAGTTTGAATTCCTACCTCATGCCATGTTCGACGAATGTCACAGGGATGAAAGCCGTAACTGTGAAAGCTCAGAATTGTAAAGGAAATAAAGAAGAACCCTAAGAATATCCTTGTGGATTTGAAGTAGACATCTTAAATAAGATGCCAACAACAAAACAGAAGTTAGAATAACTGATGAATCAAAATTGAGGATTTCTTTCCAATGGAAGAGGACATTAAGAAAGTTGAGAGGTAATCCACGGCGGGGCGATTTTGTATAAAATCAGGAAGTTATTAGTCTCTCTCATAACTGATGGCAACACCAAGACTGCTCATCTGTCCAAGATGGATCTGAATACGTAATTCATGGAAAGTGAAAACTGAGCGGCCACCAGGCTCCTGGGTGCACAGGCACGTGGAAAATGCACAGTCTTACTGGTAAGTTGAGGTTGAGACTTCTTTTTCCCACCAGAATGGCGACATTAGAGAGACGGGTAAAAACAAGTGTTGGTGAGCATGTGAGGAAGCGAGGACCCCCAGCAGGGCTCACAGGGTGCTCCAGCTCTGGTGGGCAACATTTCAGCAGGACTCAGTGAGCCTGAGGGAGTCAGTGATCTAGCCATGCGGCTGCAGACACAGGGGACTCGCTGCCACCTTGCTCAGGCCCCCAAGACGTTCGGGGCGGCCCAGGTGAGGGAGGCAGCAATCCCAAGTGGACTTTGCATGTTGTAGAGTAACTGTTAAATACTAGAAAGGCATTAAATTCTGTGTGCGTGACGTACACACTGCCGTGAAGTAGACATACATAGGACTATGCTGATTTTGTAAAAGGTGGTGCTGAATGACAGAGATGGGAGAACAACGTGAAGTCTACAGGACAGTGTGAGCTATGTGAGCTGAAACCACACAGACACAAAGGAACGCGGCCATACTCAACACACCGAAGTCATGCATGGGAGAGCTGGACGGCAGAAGTGGTGTTGGGGAATACAGAGTGTTACTCTGAGGTCCGATACACCACGCTAACCTGGCAGAAGCTTGCTGACGAAGATGCCAGGGAGCCCTTCTCGGGGACTGTCTGATGCGATCCTCTGTGCTTGAGTTTGAAAGTGGGAAATAAAAAAGCACTGTTTAAGTATAGTCAGAATAGAGGGCAACACATAATCATGGGAAACTGAAAAAGAGTGACTACCACCTGGAGGAGCCAATCCGCAGGGAAAAGAGTGTGGAAATAGAAGGTGAGCTTTTGAGAAGCATGAGTGCCTGGGGACTTCACTACTGTGACTACAAGGCAGAGAGTCCATTAGCCCATTATGTACACACAGGAGTCAATATACAGGCAAACCAGAGGCTCCAAAGTCACCCAAATAGCCCCTAGGAACAGCCTACTGGGAGAACTGTAGGGAACAGGTGGATGTGGCCTGTGGATAGAGGACACACATGCTGATGCACTCTCCAGGTTGACAGTAAGAGCTACTGGGGACCCCTGCAGACAGAACCTTTCTGTTTCACCTCACTCGGTGAAACCTTCTTGTGCTAGGCGCACACCTCTGATACACGGGGCACTGGTTATGGTTGGAAGGACTGTCACATGCCACCCTTCCCAAAGTTAGTGGATCAAAAGGCAATCATTGCCAAAATGTGTGGGTTTGCAGAAAGTTGAGCTGCAGAGATAGTGAGTTTCCTGTCCTCTGGGAAGGAGAATCTCCCAGGAGTGAATAAAACAGTTTTACACAAGACCCGGACAAGAAAGGAAGGGTGCCCCCAGACACTGACCACCACACAAGTAGCCAAAAAAACATGGTCCTTGGGGCTGCTTACCAGGCCATTTCTTCCAAAGACAGAAAGTGAGTGAGACCCTGGGCACTTAGAGTTCTGCTAAAGCCAGTGATGGAGGGTTGGTTTGCTTGTTTCATTAATTTTTGTATGTACTGGCTTTTAGATATTTGAGGGGATTCAGTTGAAATTTTCAAGGAAGCAGGTGAGATCTCCTGCAAGTACCTCTCTGAAAAACATGCAATTCATACAACCACATAACTATGAGCATCTTAAAAGCCTCCTGGCCCACAGTCCACTGCACGGATGTACCACAACTCCCTTTTCCATTCATCCCTGGGTGACATTAAGGTTGCTTCCATGTCTTGGTTATTGTGAATGTTGCAATGAACACGGGGGTGCAGATACTTCTTTGAGACTCTGATTTCAATTCTTTTAGATATATACTCAGAAGTAGGATTGCTGGATCATGTGGTAGTTCTATTTTTAACTTTTTGAGGAGCCTCTGTATTGTTTTCCATAGGGGATGTGCCATTTTACATTCCTACTAGTGAAATAAACCAATCACAAAAGGACAAATACAGTACCACTGAGAAATCTAGAATAGTCAAACTTGGAAGCAGAGAATAGAATAGAGGTTGGGAGGGGTTAAAGGGAAGAGACAGTAGCTTTTCTGGGCATAAAGTTTCTGTTATGCAAGATGAATAAGTTCTAGAGATCTGCCTTACAACATGGTGCTTATGGTTCATACCATATTGTGTACTTTTAAGTAGGTTAAGAGTCTATACCTCATATTAAGTGTTCCTAACACACACACACACACACACACACAAGGAAACAAAAATACCACAAGAGAACACAAGGACGTTTATGGAGGTGATGGAGATGCTCAGTACCGTGATTGTGGTGACAGTATTATGGATGTGTGCATATGTCCAAACTCATCTAAATGCATTCATTAAATATCTGCAACGTTTGTGTATCAGTTATGCTCCCAATAAAGCTTTTTAAAAAAACTAGCTTTAGGGCGCCTGGGTGGCTCAGTCGTTAAAGCGTCTGCCTTTGGCTCAGGTCATGATCCTGAAGTCCCAGGATCGAGGATCGAGTCCCGCATCGGGCTTCCTGCTCAGTGGGGAGCCTGCTTCTCCCTCTGCCTCTGCTGTCCCTTACTTGTGCTTGCTCTCTGTCAAATAAACAAATTATAAAAAAAAAAAAGTCTTAAAAAAAAAAAAAAAACCTAGCTTTAAACACAGTGGAAGCTCAGCAAAATCCATTCACTCTCTTCTTTCTTTTCCTGGGGCTATTCCCCAAGAAGGACCTTTATTAAAACCATGGATTTTAAGGTATAAGTTTTTCCAGTGGAAACTGGAACACTGCATTTTTCCAAACCAATGATGACGTATTTCAAGAAGCAATGGGAAGGCAAATTCCAACACAGTCTAGTTTAGGTCAAGGGAAAATTCTAGAATAGAACATTGCAGTCTCCAGCAGTGTCAATATAGACACATCAAATCCAAGAGCCTTAACATTTTGTGTTTGTCGTAAACCTGCGGTCATGTTTTCATTAGCGGCACTCTGGTTTGCTTTGGAACGTTACCCAAGGTTGCAGCATATACGTTTTGGACAAATCTTACCTGCAGGTCCGTATATGTGGAAGGTGAGAAGATGAGATTGTGGTAGATATTTTATGAAGCAGAATTTCAGGTTGGTGGTTGGAATGCCAGAAAATCCTTTGAAGAAAAGAAAGGAATGCACCCAGCTGAGATAAAGAGCCTGTTCCAGGCTTAAAAGGGCTTGGAGTCATAATGGGCGGTGAGGGACCAAGGGACTAAGTGGCCTGAACTTCTGCTTCTGCAGCTTTTCCTTCTTCCTTTGCCAGCACAAGAAAGAACCACGTTAGCCTTTTGAAGATCATTTGGGTTTCATTCAGTGTGACCACTTCCACCTGCTGGGAATGTTTAGTTACAAACTGGGACAGAGACATAAAGTTTGAAGAGCTGAAAAACATTATGCAAATCTAATCACTTCTGGACCATTTTCTGAGGTGCAATTATGTGGTGCAGCCAGACGAAAACAACTTAGAAGCCAAATACTGCTTTTCTCCCATTTCATCTTGTGCCTCCCCCAGCACCCAGCCACTCTCCCTCTTCTAAATTTGTAATTCCGATGCTCCTCAAGCTCCCATCACACAGCATCTCCCTGGGTCCTCATTTCCCAGAATGGGATCCACGAACCAGGACCACCTCGGATTTTGGTTTAAAAGGAAGATTTCCAGATCCTACTCAGCACCCACCATGTTAGTCTCCAAGGGCTATCTTGGCAAACTGCACAGCCTGGGGCCTGAACAGAGGGAGTTTATTGTCTCCTTGTCTGGAGACTCCAAGATCAAGGTGTTGGCAGGCCAGTCTCCTGCTGGGGTTTGGGAGAGGGTTCTTTCCTGCCCCACCTCCTAGGACCTGCCAGCATTCCTTGGCTTTCCTTGGCTGTGGTCTAGGTCTTACCACCCCCTTCACTTCTGTTGAGTCTCCCTCACCTCTCTCTTATAAAGACACCTGGGATGGCATTTAGGGCCCAGGGGATAATCCAGGATGATCTCATCTCAAGATCCTGAATTTAATCACACCTGCAAAGACATTTGTTCCAAATAAGATCCCATCCATGGGTCCCAACGATTAAGACTGGACATATCTTCGGGGACACCATTCAGTCTACTATACCTGGTGAATTACAAAATGGGGTAAGAAGGAAGAAATGCCCAGAAATACGCATTAAATCAACAGAACCATTGCAGGGAGTTGGGGGGAGGATTTCATGCATTCTCATAGCTGTCAATCTGGCCTGCAGGCTGCTGACTCTAAGCTTCTCCCCCAGCCTAGAGCATGTTGCACAGCTCCGAAGCCATGTATATTCAGTCACCTCTTTGACTTTTCCCATTAAAATGTCTCACCAGCACATCTCTGTGCTGTTCTTCTGCAGCCACATCCTCTCACAGGTCTTGCTTCCAGGTCACCGTGCTGTGTCATTCCCCCCTCCCCCCAGCCCACTGCCACCCATCAAACCCTTCATCAGACCTTGTTATTCTGGAGGGAATCATGAGGTTGTCCTGGAACAGAGAACAGCTCCAGAACCGAACACCTCCTTCTCTTACCTGTTTGTTCCTTCTCTGTATTCACAACAAGCAGTTCGTCTTCTACCTGAGCTTTATGTCAGGTGATTTTAGGGATTCAGTTCCCATGTTGTCCTGGAGCACTCTTGTGATGCAATCCATCTCCACTGCCCCACTCTGGGAGCCACCAAAACCTCTTCCCTCACACAACCACTGCCTCTTGATGAGCCCTTGATTATGCTACTGTCCTAAGGATCCTCTTTAATCCATTGGAAATTCAAGGGAAAGGGCTATTTTTTAATCTCATGAGTTATATCAGATTACTCCTGATTATATCCTTTCAATGTCCTTCCATCACAGTGTCTATAAAACCCAGACCTCCTAGTTTGGTCTACCATGCTCTCCACAACCCACACTCTGCTTCTGTATCTGTCCCCCTTGGTATCACCTTCACACTGGAGTATTAAATTCCATCCACATGGACTTCTTTCCCTTATTTCAAGATGCTGAAAAACTCTTTCCTATCCTAGGGAATTAAAGCATAGGATCCTTTATGTCAGAATATTTATTTCTTAATTCTTCAGCTCTTTTGTAATTATTTTCATCCTTCAAATATCAGCTCTAACATTGCTTACATGGCTGTACTTTTCATAAATATAGTCCCTAGTGACTTTGTCTCTCATGGTCGTTACATCACGTTATTCCTTCACTTCAGAACATAAAAGTTCTTGTAATAGGTATAGATACGCTATTTCACTTGATTATTGCCTATCCAAGTAATTAATGTTTTATGAATGAATGAAAGATAAATGTTCACCACTAGGTATTAAGCTCAGTCTTCATGACCAAAACATAAGAGTCTGATGGACAACCTCTGGGACTGGAGAACTGTAAGTGTTTCTGTTAATCAGTGAGCTATTTATGTAGTGAACACGTGAGGAACGTCCCTATCTTTCTATGGACATAAATGTAGTTCAGTTTTCTAAATGATTAAATATATTACTTTTTTTTAAACCCTCACAAGTTGATGTTGGAAAGCCCTCTGTGAGCACTGCGATGGATCAGACCAAAAATTAACATCTCCAGAGTGGGTAGAGCTGTTGGTGGAATGACAACAGACATTTAGAGAAATGGGGATCACAATCTGAGCTCAGAAAGAAGTAACAAGGAAGCTTTTCATTCAAAATCAAGTGAAAGGGCTTTTACTCACAGCAATAGTTTAGCAAGTTCTTATTGACCCACCTTCCCTCAGGTAACAACAACAAGCTCTCTTTGTAGAACTGCTGCTACCTCACACACACACACACACGTGCACACACGTACACACACCGATACACACTTGGGTACAAACACATGCACACAGAGCAACTATGTGGGGAAGTGGAGAGTGATCAAAACCAGGCATATTCTGGAGAGGAGTCAACATTTGAAGGAATAAGATGGCAAATGTTGTTGAGCAATAGTGTAGTTGTAAATTGGTCTCTCCACCACTCTCTCCCCAAAAGAGAGAGAGGTGCCTGATTTGCAGTTTGTCAGTTATCATGGTTTTAATATTCCCATCATGCCTGATTTCAAACTATAAGTGACTTTACAGTCAGTTGGAAAATTGTGGAATATTTGGCAATTGGTTCTTGTGAGCCAATGGGAGGTGGCTCCGGCACACCGTAGGCCTGGGATGGGTTTCCCATTTTTATGGTTTATCGCGTAGCCAAAAGTGGGTGGGTTTTGGAGAGGAATCATCACCTGGAGAAAGGTAATTTGCACAGAACCGATTTTCTGTCTTCACAGCTTCTAGTTTGAGGCCAGGCTTCAGAGAGCATGTGAGATAGCTAGAAGTCCAATCGATAGTCTGCAGTCTTTGTCACCTGCAGAGCCAGAAGTTAAAATGTAGGGTATCCATAGACATGGAAAAATTGGGTGGAAATCCAAGGAAGAGAGGGGCATTCATAAATTCTGTGCTAATATGTCTGACCCTGGACCATGCATATGCCAGACAGACTCAGGAAGGCCAGCCAAGGATAAAAGATGTGACTTGAGATCTGAGCTGTCATCCAGAGACAGACTTTGCACTTTGATTCCAACCAAGTTATTACTATGCTGTAACAACAACAGAACACTTTTCAGGGAAATATAACAAAATCCAGAGTCTGAACAAAAAAATATTCACAATGTCATAAAAGAATCCAAACTTACACAACCTTCAAGGGAACAGGATAATATGACTCAATCTAAAGAGAAAAGACAGTCAGTGGGAATTGACCCAGATATTACACTTAGTAGACTAAGACTTTAAAGCAAGCATTAATACTGTGCTCAGTGACATAGAGGAAAATATATCCATAAAGAATTAAAATGTGGGATCGGATGTTGCAAGAGATGCGTTGGAAGGTAGGATGGGGAGTCTTCAGACCCAATACATGTCTGGCTCCTGTGGGAGGAGAAAGAAGAGGGAAAGAAGGTAGGAAAGGGCCAGCCTGGGTCTCCCAGGAGGGGCCTGCCTCACTGCCCTCGCCCAGCTCAGCTGCTTTGAATCGCAGACGGAGAGAAGGGTGGCCACCTACAAACGCAGGGCTGGTGGTCCACAACAGCAGCAGCAGGAGGGGCTTCAGTCCACTGCGTTTCCCACAGAGGGAGATCTGAGCATCCCATTTTCACGACTGCCTCGGTGCTGACTTCCAGGTCAATTCTTTGGATTATCTCTAACTTACCTATTCTTCTGCTTCTTACACATTCACTAAATGGAATCAGTGACTCCATTTTTATTTATAGAAGTTTGGGTTTGTTTGTTTTTTTTTTTCAAATCTGCCCATTTATTTTTCTTAGAGTTGATTATTTTGCTATAGTTTCTTTATTACCTCTTATGTCTCTAATTTTAAATAAACTTTTTTAAGTCTTTATTCATTTTTTTTGTATGTTCTGTGAAGTGGAATCCTTATTGAATCAACTGGTTTTTGACTATGATGTATTGTTTCCTTGTGTGTCTATCAATTTTTATTGTGGGTTATTTTCTTTTTTCAGATTTCTTTTTCCCTTCTTTTGTTTAAAGTGTAATAAACCATCAGGGTTCTCAAACAGTTTCCCAGAACATAACCACATGTGTTCTGTGGTTATGACATTACTACCTTTGGACCAGTTTTTGTGTTAATTTCTTTACCTGGGATACCAACAAGCAGGGGGGATAAAATCAGATTCTGTGCCCATTCAGGCACAGGCTTATCCTTTGGTTCCTCCTGCTCACAGGCAGTGTGCCAGGATTCGCGTGTCCGCCTGGGCGTTAGTGCCACGTTCAGGTCAGAGACCTCGGCTCCCTGCCTGCTCTGGGCTCCGTGCCCACCTCACGAAGGCCTGCAGAGCAGGCACCTTCCCAGTCTTGCAAGCTAAACACAAGGCTCTAGTTGTTACTTGTCCAATAAACTGGGGATTCCGCATTTACTCAGTTGAGCCAGTAGTTTAAAATGAAAAGGAGTACATAACATTTAGCTTTGTTTGGTGCTTGCTGGGGGAGGTTTTCCAAACTATGTACCCACCATACGGCTGGAACCAGGGGACAGAGATCGCCAGATCTGCATTTTAGAAAGACTGCTCGGGCGCCTGGGTGGCTCAGTCGTTAAGCGTCTGCCTTCGGCTCAGGTCATGATCCCGGAGTCCCGGGATCGAGTCCCACATCGGGCTCCCTGCTCGGCGGGGTGCCTGCTTCTCCCTCTCCCACTCCCTCTGCTTGTGTTCCTGCTCTCTCTATCTCTCTCTGTCAAATAAATAAAATCTTAAAAAAAAAAAAAAGAAAGAAAGACTGCTCTTACGGCAGTGAGAAGGATCGTGTGGATGGTGTGAACGTGTCCAAGCTGAAAGCAGGACACCAGTTACGTGGCAGGACCAGCAGTCGAAGCACTGGGTGGTGAGGACTGAGTCTAACACAGCAGCTGGGGCACACATCGAGGAGCAGGAACATAAAATTGATAGGACTTTCTCCTTGGATGTGAGAATGAAGATGAACAGGGAAAGTGCAAACAAGCAAGAAGAGAAAATCTTGGGGGAATGTTTGCAGATATTGGATCCTGGTTGCAGAAGACAGGTTTGAATCGCCCCCGTCCTCCTGAGGGTGTGGAAGGAGAAACAGAGGGAGGTGCTGCCGTGGCAGGTGAAGGGCCAGAAGGGGTGACTGAGGTGTCAGATGACCGCCTTCTCGACACAGGGAGAGGCGGGGCCAATGCGGAGGCAGGACGACAGGGAAAGGACTGCTTTCTTGGATTTACGGATACATACTGCCAACGGAGGCAGACAGCAAGTCATTGTGGCAGGTGCCTCCAACACTTACTTGGGGCGTGCTACAGACAGAAAGGGAGGGAAGGAGAGAAGAAGGAAGGAAGTGGGGGGGTAGGACGGGCCTGGAATTGCAGAGCATCTAAGTGAGATCTCCTCCTGGTCCACCAGAGAAGGAAGTGCACGCTTGTATGGGTAACTTCACCAGGACGTATGTTGTGGACAAGTAGAGATGTCATGGTTCTGCTCTGACGCCCAGTGTGTGCTGGTCTGTCGGGCCCCGTTATGGAAAAGGCGGGAACTGGGGGGAAGGGTCATGGGCTTTGGAGGCCAGCAGAGCAGGCGAAGTCGGGCCCTGCGTAGTGCCGGCCTACTTCCTTCCCGTTGGGGTGTCGGTATGTAGGCACACACGTGCAGCCGTGCTCCAGAACACACACACGGCACGCACACTCACCCAGGCGCACGAGCCCACACACCACCCAGGCACGCCCTGTGCACGCTGCCGTTTTGAGACCATGAGCTTCATCAGATCGCTTCTGGGCTGTAAATAATTTTTCGCACATGTAAAGGAGATCATCGTGGTATCCTGTTAGCCTTTCATCGGTTTGTATGTGTCTTGAGTGTATCCGTGAAAGGGCACAGCCGGAGAAGCAAACGCGCGCAACCTGAAACGCCTGGGAAGCAGCTTGTGCTTGGAGCCGCGGCTGAGAGCGCTGCACGCGCCGAAACGCGGGTCTGTGGTGCCCTCGCGTGGACTGCTGTGGCTATTGCACCAGGCCGACGGCGGCCCGGCCACAGAACCAGGGCAAACACCTGGATTTGTTGGGGGCGCTAAAATTCGTTCGACTGTCTGGTTTTCATTTTTTTATTTTATTATGTTACGTTAGTCACCATACATTACATCATTAGTTTTTGATGTAGTGATCCACAATTGTTTGTGCATAACACCCAGTGCTCCATGCAGAACATGCCCTCCTCAATACCCACCACCAGGCCAACCCATCCTCCCACCCCCCTCCCCTCTAGAACCCTCCGTTTGTTTCTCAGAGTCCATAG
>NW_028007937.1:0-931 GCF_054177405.1 Leptonychotes weddellii | reverse complement strand
CACAAACTGGTGGCAAGTTAAGTCCATAGCCTATCGTGATAGGTCCTTCCAGCATCAATCAGGTTTCTTCTCCATCTGTTATCTCAAGGTTATTTACAGATGTGGTGACTTTTGAACAAGAGTCTCTCACAGGAGGGTGGGCAGGTTTCAATCATTGGTTTCTGGATCTGTTTGTGCCATGTAGGCATCCAACTCGGCATCCAGGTGTCCTTTTATTTTCGACATGTATGCATCCAACTGGTTGTCCAGCTGCTCCTTGGTCAGCACAGGGCGAGTGAGGGCACCTCTCCCTCATCCACGTCCTCAGCCTCGACCTCCAAAGCCCCCTCTTCGCCGACCTATCATACCCCGACCTCTACCACTGATTCTGCCACGACCCATAGCTCCACGCCCTAGGCCCCCTCTCTCAGGACCTCCACGACCTGGAACACCACCTCTTCTTAAGCCCATTCGGGGAGCTACGGCTCATCCACCTTGGAGCGACATCCCACCCCTAAGCAGGGTTCTGGTGGCACGTCTCCCACGTAGTCCTCCTCCGGGTAAGCCTCTCTGGATTATGGGCAGGTTTCGTCCTCCGATTGCTCCCCTGGCCAGGGTCCCTATGGGTCGGCCTAACAGTGCCTGGATGTTGCTCTTACCCAGGCGCTGCTTTAAGCTCTTCTGCTTAAGTTTTAATGCTGCCTGGACAGAGGGTCTATTCTCCATCTGCTGGGCCAGTCTTCTGCTTCTGGCACTGGCTAGCTGCTGCTGTTGCTGCATGGAAGCCCGAATATTCACTGGCATCGGCTGTGTGTTCTTCAGCATATTAGTAAAGCGCTCATTTAGAGACATCTTGGTGGTGCTTTTTAGCACAACTTTCGCCGCTGACTGTGCAGCCATCTTCAAATCTGAGTAAGCAGTATCTCTCATAGGTGGACCAAAAAAAAAAAAA
>NW_028007936.1:0-931 GCF_054177405.1 Leptonychotes weddellii | reverse complement strand
AGTGAGGAAATCAGTAAGAGTGGAAAAGTTTTGGCATACTACTCTGACAAACTTTGGTATTGGAAGCTCACTTGATATTATTCCTGCATTTCAAATACTCTGCTCTTCCTTTTAGAAGAATTATTTTATGTTACCACCTTCCACTATAAAAAGCTGCTTTGTCCTTCATTTACTCCCGGTACTCTCCGCCTTTCTCATCATTCCCTCTTTTCCTCTTATTTCCTGATGTTCCTTAGGTCTTAGAGTATCTTGAAATGGAACCAGTACTTTAGCTCCTTCAGTGGCACTCTCAATTTCATCTATTGCTGACCCCTGATAAGATATACAACTGATCTCCTTTTCACATCTTTTTCCTTTCTATGCATTTAATAGGTGATTTTCTTTGGATATTAGAACATATCAGTATTCCCATTTTAAATTAACATTCTATCAAATGACTTTTTAAGAAAATACAATTCTTACCTTCTACTTGTTCATTTAATATATGTGGTCCTTTCTGATCCGCAGCTCCAAATAAATGTTTAACGTCTTTCTTTAGAAGACTCTCAGAAATACTCTGTTAAAATTAACATCAAAAATGAGCTGCAAAAAGACTTCCTAATCCTTTTCTAAGAAAATATCTGAATTTCCTACTTTAACAGCAATCAGACTTACAAATAAGAAAAGCATGTATTGAAAACCAAAACATCTAAAAACCTCATATATGCTTTCTTTCTAGATTAAGTGTACCTTTTAATCTACGTTTGCCCACTGACTCTAAACTGAACATGGAAGGCCAGAGTAAATACTTTCATAGACAGAAGACTGATTTATATGTACATTTCAACAGGAATTAACAAAACACCTAACTCTCCTTTGCATTTCCCACCAAAATAAAAGGACATTAAAAATATGTAGTTAAACAAATTCTTTAATAAGTATATTTGCTACA
>NW_028007935.1:0-931 GCF_054177405.1 Leptonychotes weddellii | reverse complement strand
CCAGGGACTCCAGGATCATGACCTGAGCCGAAGGCAGTCGCTTAACCAACTGAGCCACCCAGGCGCCCCCATTTTGTGTCTTTAATAATTTAAATATATTTATCTTTTTTTTTTTTTGGACTTTAACGTGAATTATTTTATTTAAAACAGGAATCCATCAGAGGTGGTGGACTATCAGGGTAAGTAAATGTTCTAGAGCATGGCACGGATGAAAGGTAATACTCACCAGCACCTCACATGCGACTAAAAGACAATGACAGCCACACAGCACGGAGGGAAAACCAACACCATGTAGAAGGCACCTGGCTGGGAGAGAAGCCCGGTGGGCGCTGTGTGTGCACTGTGGATACATCGGGACAGACGACACTGGGAACAGACAGACCAGGTTCTGACCTGAAGCCCGGAAGGCTCTGTGGGTAGTGAACCTTTCCTCAGGCCGGTTTTCCACCCACCGCGCGCGGTTTAAGGTCCTCAAGAGGGGACGCGTTTGCGAGAGAGCAACAAACACTCTCCCGCGTTTTATCTCCGGGAGAGAGAGGCGCCCTCCCCAACTCAGTTTCAGCAGTGGCTTCTAACTTAAAACCAAGTGCTAACAAAGATAAAATAAAAGACAGAATAGGGGCCTGAACTCACACCCATAGGTCGAATGGGAGAGGCAGATGCATAAAAATAAAGCCCGGTCACCAGCCCGAACGTGCCGCGAACGCCCCGTCTCAGCGACCCGCGACCGCAGCGGACCACAGTAGGCTCAAGCGTGGCGCTGCCCGGGGCAGCGGGGAGGGAGCCGCCGCCCCCCGCCCGCCAATGCCCCGCATGCCTACCCGGAACCGCACGCCAATGCTGAAGTTGGAAGAGACCTCGAATTGGCAAAGGATGCCTGCGGTGGCCGGGTCTGTGGGAAACAAGACTCACGCTCTCAAAGAATGACCCC
>NW_028007934.1:0-931 GCF_054177405.1 Leptonychotes weddellii | reverse complement strand
CCAACTGAGCCACCCAGGCGCCCCCTTGACTTTTTTTTTTTTAAGATTTTATTTATTTATTTGACAGAGAGAGACACAGCGGGAGAGGGAATACAAGCAGGGGGAGTGGGAGAGGGAGAAGCAGGTTTCTCACGGAGCAGGGAGCCCAATGTGGGGCTCGATCCCAGGACCCTGGGATCATGACCTGAGCCGAAGGCAGACGCTTAACGATTGAGCCACCCAGGCGCCCCTCTGCCCTTGACTTGAGGCCAGACTCCAATTGCTGCATCTGTTTTACATTGCCTTCCCCTCTGCGCCTGTTTTCTCTTCTGTGTGTCTCTTATAGGACACTCGTCACTTGATACCTATCCCACCAGATAATCCTCCTCTCAACGTCCTTGCCTTAGTCACATGTACAAAGACCCTTTTTCTAAATAAGGTAACATTAACCGGTTACTTTAGGGGAGTAGGAACTGAACACATCTCTTGGAGGGCCACCATTCAACCCATTACAGCAGTGCTGGATTTCTTTCAAAGGAACTGAGGCAATTCTTTTTTTTTTTTTTTCTTGATGTCTGGGATTTGCTTTATTTTTTTAAAAATTTTATTATGTTATGTTAATCACCATACATTACATCATTAGTTTTTGATGTAGTGTTTCATGATTCATTGTTTGCATATAATACCCAGTGCTCCATTCAGTACATGCCCTCTTTAATACCCATCACCAGGCTAGCCCATCCTCCCACCCCCATCCCCTCTAGAATCCTCAGTTTGTTTTTCAGAGTCCATCGTCTCTCATGGTTCATCTCCCCCTCCGATTTCCCCCCCTTCATTCTTCCCCTCCTGCTATTTTCTTCTTTTTTTTTTTTTTTAACATATAATGTATTATTTGTTTCAGAGGTACAGGTCTGTGATTCAACAGTCTTACACAATTCACAGTGCTCACTAT
>NW_028007933.1:0-931 GCF_054177405.1 Leptonychotes weddellii | reverse complement strand
AGTCCACTTTTCTCTCCATAATCAGATGTTCCCAATCGGGAACACCGAGGAAGGTGCTGTGAAAATTTACTCATTACCTCAAGAATAGTTATTATGGTTTCTTCAGTGTTGTATACTTACGAGAAAACTACAAAGATGCTGCCTCACGTTTTTCCATTTCATGGGAGCAAATTTAAATTTATTAACTGCATCATTAGCATCAGTGCAGAAATCAAGATGCATTTCTAAGTCAACATCAGAAGTGCACTCAGGTAGGAAGCAGTGGGTCAGAGCTCCTGGGACAGTCGGGTGGACCCTGCCTCTACCTAGAGGTCAGCCTCTGTCCTGCCAGGGGCAATGAGGCGGAGCACTCACTTCAAGCCTGACTGTCCCTGTGGTTGCCCAGACCCACCCGGGCCACCCTGCAATTGTCCTTGCGCAGGATCACTTGCAGAGTTTCAGGGCTCAGGCACAGGGAGCATCGCTGTGCCTGTCAATCATTTGTGCCTCCAGCTCTTGCATTTCCTCTCTCTGCTGCCCACGAGCACCTCTTCCTAGCTCTTTCCCATCCCCTCCTTTTCTGATGCCCACCCTGAAGGATCTGGTCTCCTGTGGGCATCTGCAGTGTCCGGGAAACTTCTCTGCAGCCCTCCTCGGCCCCTTTCTAGCTAGCGTTGCCCTGGCCTCCGACCCTGGGTCTGCACCCTTGAGTCTGGGGAGCAGCCCTGAACAGCCCAGCGGGCAGCGGGGTTCGGACTCAGCAGGGCTGAGCCCACGCTGCTGGAGGAGAAGCTCCGGGAATTGAGGATCTGCCTGGGGCCCCCACTCGGGTGTTTCCTGCCTGGGTGGCACTGGTCATCCTCCAGGCTACTTTTGCTTTCAGCTCTCAAGAAGCTTCCTTTCCATCGACTTAAGAGAAGAAGTAAGAGGAAGCAGTTTGGAAGTCAGCACA
>NW_028007932.1:0-931 GCF_054177405.1 Leptonychotes weddellii | reverse complement strand
GGCTAAAAAAAGAAGAAAAAAATAAACATATTAGGATGGGAGTCCTGGGTGGTGCAGTAGGTTAAGCATCTGACTCTTGGTTTCCACCCAGGCAGTGATCTCAGGGTGGTGAGTTCGAAACCTGCATGGAGCCCAGCTTGGGGATCCATGCTCAGTGTGGAGTCTGCTTAAGATTCTCTCTCCCTCTCCCTCTGCCCCCCCAAAATAAGTATATAAATCTTAAAAAAATATATTAGGGTGAAGTGGGGATATGTGTCTAGAAATTTGAGCTGAAAAATTAAAAATAAATAAACCATTCCCACTGAACAGTTAAGTTTTCTGATTACATGAGAAAGAGGTTTGCTTTTCTCTAATTTGAGACTGGATATTGACATTTGAGAGCACCCCTCCCCTCCAAATTCAACAAGTGCAACCCAGAAAGATGCCTTAGCTATCACAAATCTTGACTCAGAATATCTCTGAGATTGTACACAAATGTGGTGGGGGGAAAGTAATGGAGTAACACAATATCATACTTCTCTGATTCCTCATGCCTGGGATATATAGTAGCCTGTAATTTCTCAGGTAATTAGATTTAAGATTCCTTGAATCTTAAAAAAGAAACAGGAAGAAAAGAAGAAAAGAAAAGAAAAGGAGAAAGAGAAGAGAAGAGAAGAGAAGAAAAGAGAAGAAAAGAAAGAAAAGAAAAGAAAAGCGACCAACAAACCCCAAAACCTAAAACCAGCAAGGGAAAAGTCGAGCATAGAAAGAAAAGAGGATAGAGAATAGTCATGTAGTAGGATAGTTTCTTCAATGCCAAGGACCTTATACTTTCATAGAATATGGTTAAAGATTTGCAGTTCTTACCCATTTTTGATTTGAAACAAGATATGTTCTTTTTTTTTTTAATATTTTATTTATTTATTTGAGAGAGACAGAGATAGTGAGAGAG
>NW_028007931.1:0-931 GCF_054177405.1 Leptonychotes weddellii | reverse complement strand
ACACGCACACGCAGGCCTTGGACCCCACCTGCCCAGGGGAGGAGTCTCAAGGAACGTATGTTACATGTTAAAACCAAAAAAGTGATTAATAAATATCTGGGGGAGACATTTTCAGGCTGTGCAACCAGCCCATTGCTCCCACTAACCCTGCACCCAGTGCTTCCGTAAGGAAGGAGAATTTGTGCTTTCTGCTCATTTGTGGTTCCTTCCCCAAAGTCCCTTGGAACAGGATGCTCCCTGCGGTCTTCGAGACGCCGTGTCTGCTTGATCAATGAATGGTCAGTTTTTCTCCAGGCGTTCTGCAAAAGTTAGCACACGCACAGGTTTGCACGACCATCACACCCAGGATCCGCTCCGTGCTCCCCAACGCGCTCCCCCACCGACCTGTAACCCCTGGTCCGTCTTCCTCGCTGGGATTTGACTTTTCCAGGATGACCATAATTGGGATCGCCGGCTCCCACACCTTACTGCCAAGTGGCGATCCGCGCTGTGGAGCGGCTCTGGGTGGTTTCCAGCTCACCGCTATTCCAAATAAAGTGGCTCTAGCGTCCTAGCCCAGGTTGTTTTGTGTGAGCCCTGGTCTTCACCTCTCTGGCACAAACCCCAGGAGTGCAATCCTGGGGCCTATGGTACTTGCATGTCTGGTGTTATAAGAAACGGCAGAACAGTCTGCCCGAGTGGCTGCCCCACCCACTTCCCCCCACGTGCCTCCCCCATGTGCCCCCACCCACGTGCCCCCATGTTCCCCCCTACGTGCCCCCCACATGCCCCCACGTGCCCCCGAAGTGCCTGCCAACGTGCCCCCACATGCCTCCCCCACGTTCCCCCCCCACGTTCCCCATGTGCTTCCCCCACATTCCCCTCCACGTGCCCCCCATGTGCCCCACCCACGTGCCCCCATGTTCCCCCCACATGCCCCCATGTGCCCCCC
>NW_028007930.1:0-932 GCF_054177405.1 Leptonychotes weddellii | reverse complement strand
ATTTATTTAACTTTTTCTACTTGTTATATCTTTATATTTTTTCTCAGCACAAACACCAGTCAAACGCCTCCCCAAATAGCCCTCCTAACTGGAGTTAGTTAGCCTGACTGTGGACCAGCCTCTGATGTCTCTTTGTTTATATGTTCTTTTTCATTTGTAAATGGCCATCCTAAGGAAGGGACCCAGGGCAACTAGGGATGATAGATAAGCCTTTCTTGAAGGTATTACTCTGCTAGGGCTGCCATAACAAAGTGCCATGGAGTGGGTGGCTTAAACCACAGAGATTTATTTTCTCACAGTTCTGGAGCCTGAAAGTCCAACATCAAGGTGTTAATAAAGTTCGTTTCTCCTGAGGCTTCTATCCTTGGCTTGCAGGTGGCTGCCTTCTCACTGTGTTCCCATATGGCTTTTTTTTTTGTATCCCTGGTGTTTCTTCCTCTTTTTATAAGGACCCTAGTCCTATTGGATTAGAATCCCACTTTTAGGACTCCGTTTAGCCTTAAATACCTCCTTAAAGGCCCTATATCTAAATACAATCACATCAGAGACTGGGCTTCAATATATGAATTTGGGGGCATATGAACAATTCAGTCCATATACTGAAGATACACCTTTTCTGGTAATACCCCATTGTGTTTCTGTCTCTCCTGCTTCTGTGATCAAAAGAACCCTTGAGTGCATCTTCTTGCCTTGTTATTCCTCATGAGAGTTTATCAGCTTTACCCTAAATAGCCAACAATTACCCTGCTCTTACTATGTTCCAGGTACTATTTTGAACATCATACATTTCCAATATGTTAATCATTTCTGTTACTGTGGTTTTGATTGTTAGCATTTCCTTTAGATTCTTTGTTAATGTTTTCATCTCTATTCTCATTCGCCATCTGTTCTCACATATTGTCTACTTTTTCTATTAGAGTCCTTGTCATATT
>NW_028007929.1:0-932 GCF_054177405.1 Leptonychotes weddellii | reverse complement strand
GGGCTCCCGGCGGTTTAAGATGACAGCAGCCAGGGCAAGAGGGAACCCAAATCTTGGTCGGCGCCCACTCGGCAAGCCCCGGGGGCCGGGCGCGCAGCCTCCTCCCACGCCGGGCCGGCGAAGGGCAGCGCGGACACGTGGTGCGCCCGGGCCCCACGCGCGGGGGGCGAGGGCGGCGGGCGCGGGGCTGCCACGCGGCGGGGGGCGGACGGAGCGGAGGCGCGTGGACGCGGGCGGGCGGCTCCCCACCGGACCCACGGACGCCAAGGTGCGGCGGGGGCGCGGGCAGGCGGGAAGGGAGCAGAAGTGACTTCCCCGCGGGTGTCCGAGGAGGATGCGCTTTTTTCTTTCTCTCTCTCTCTCTCTCGTTTTTTTTTTTTTTTTTAGATTTTAAAGCATTTTCGGATTTTTTTAAATCTTTTCCTGTTTTTCCTTCAGGCTGCTAGGGCCCGGAAGCGACGGAGGCTGCGGCGACCCGGGGCGGAGAGAACTCTTTTTTTTTTTTTTTAAATAAAGTATTTAAAAATAGTGTGGGGCAAGGAGCTAGGTCCCAAATGGGGAGGCTAAAAACCTGTACCAGCCTCAAACTAAGTTGTCTTTTGAGATTAAGTCAAGAATGCGGCTTCGGTGAATTTCAGATCCATGTCTTCAAAGCAAGAAGATGAGGATTTCTCATGTGTTGTCGTCTAAGCAAAGGGATGCTTAGAGGTGTCTGGAAAACAGTCACGTGGCAATCAGCTGAGGGCCAGAGCTTGGTGCAAATCAGGTTATGGTCCATCCAAAATGGAATAAGCCACTGCCTTCACTTTCCATTTATTTCGTACGCTTCATTTGGAAAGATGCTGCTCCTAACTCTACATATTTTCCCACACGTTTCTACAACACGTCACAGACTTTGAAGGAGTTGGGGTGTGCAGGGGGAGGTGGATGGC
>NW_028007928.1:0-932 GCF_054177405.1 Leptonychotes weddellii | reverse complement strand
GAGATTCCATGGCATCCTTTAAAGCTCATTCAGCCAGGCTAGATCTCTAGCTTGAGACAAAAGAAACCTCTTCTCTGGGTGCCTGGGTGGCTCAGTCGTTAAGGGTCTGCCTTCAGCTCAGGTCATGATCCCAGGGTCCTGGGATCAAGCCCCACATCGGGCTCCCTGCTTAGCAGGAAGCCTGCTTCTCCCTTTGCCCCTCCCCTACCGCTCATGATTGCTCTCTCTCTCAAATAAATAAAATCTTTAAAAAAGAAAAAAGAAGGCTCTTCTTTTTCTTATTTGTCAAAGAACTGCAATTTAATATTAGAACTTTCATTCATTTAAAAAATGACCTTGAAGTGCACTTGAAAGGTGGAGGTGGGGGGTGGGAGGGAGCATGGTGCTTAAGAAGAGACCCAAAGAGCCATGCCTCTCCTTTGCCTGAGCCCAGCGGACATTCCCAATGCCTTCCCTCCCGGCCTCCAAAAATAATACAACAAACAGCACAAACAACTGAAACAGAACCAGACACTTGTTATCTAATATGCCCCAAACTTCGAGCATTCTGATGATGCCTGCTTTGATCGCAGAAAATGCGATATATCAAAATCCACATGTACAAGAGATAAAGGGGTGACTCTGCCTGTCAAAAGGCTTCACTGAGAACATCCACCCTCCCGAGAGCCCTCAAGGAGGACTCGAGTAAAAACAACTCAGCGTATTTACAACATTTCCAAAATACAGCTACCGTGGGAAACGCGGTCTACCTGTGTGTGCCCACAGATAAGGAGACGAGCCCACAGAGCTGCTGAACCATCTTTGCTGAAAGTGAATGGGTCCATGTTCATATGCGCATGATAAGATAACCCGCTATCAGAACCGTTCCTGACATTTTGGTTTTCATATCTGCCTTTTCCTTCTAAAGTGCGTTTCACACTTCCCTCAGCTCG
>NW_028007927.1:0-11976 GCF_054177405.1 Leptonychotes weddellii | reverse complement strand
CCCACCTGTCCCCTCCTGGAGCTGTCCCTGCCTGCAGGCTCGGTGCCTGGAACCCTCTCCTTCTCCTTGTCCACCGAACAGTGGCTGCCTGGAGCCCCTGGCTTGGCCAAGCAGGGCCCTTGAACCCCTCCAGCAGGGAGGGCCCTGCCACCCCGCAAAATCACTACACCTGGAATGGGTGGGGGAAGGGCAGTTCGGGAGACAAGGCTCAGCAAGAGGAGCTGCCTGACTGCCCTGTGCGCCGTGGCTCCCAGGGCAGCAGCCCTGCCCACTGGGACAAGGTCTCTCTGCGTGCAGGTCACCTGCCACCCCTCGAGCGGCCCGTGTCAGCTGAAGGTGAAGAGCAGCACCTGCTACTGTTGTGAGCTCTACAGCTGCTGGAGGTGAGGGCGGCCCCTGCTCCCGGCCCCCCGGCCCCGGGCCCGCACGCCGCCGCCTCCCCTCTGAGGAAGGGGTGTGGGGAGAGACCGAGGCTCGGTGAGGTGGTGCGGGTTGGGGGAGGCCGTGGCCTCCGGCCCCTCGTCGTGGCTCTGTAGAAGCTGTGAGCTGGATGTGAGCGTCCGGTTTCTCAGGGACGTCTCCCGGGTTGGCTGGGGCCTGCCTGGGGCGGCGGCGGCGGGGCTCCCTTCCCCGGGCCTGGCCGGCTGCTAAGAACACGGCGCCCTGGCCGGCTCTGGAATGCTCCTCTCCCGTCCTCCGTGGACAGCGGAGGGCTCGCTTCTCTGACACGGGCTGGGAGGACCTGCCCAGGCTGCAGGCAGCCTCACAGCGCTGTGGGGCCTCCCCCAAACAAGAGCTCCATCCCACTTCCAAGCCCAGACGGGAGAAGCAGCATGCGTGTGCGTCACGGCTGCCCCCGCAGGCCCGTGTTGGGAGGGCTGGGATGAGGGGGCTCGCCCTCCCGTGTTCACGGCTCAGCCACGAGTCCTGCTTGCTCTGAGGGGACTCAGTCATCACCCTTCTGCCTGGGCCTGGTTTGGGGAGCGGGCCTGGGCGGTCCTTCCTGCTCAGAGGCCTGGGCTCTTTCCCCAGAGGGATTTCCAGACGCCCTGCGGACAGCCTCGCCCCCAGGGCCCCAGGGTGCATCTGGGCTGGTTCCTGGGGGGTGGCCTCCCCCACACCAACAAGGCCCGCGGGGTCTTCACAGCTGAGACCACAGCTCACCGGATTCGGTGCACGGCTCGAGCGCCCGCATGCTGCACCCTGCCCGGCTGGCCTGTCACCCCCTTGCCGGCGTGGGTGACAGTTGCCTCTCCTTGGGCAGCACGGAGCCCCCGCTCACCTACTATGAGTTCGTGGGCGTGCGCGGCTGTCAGGACGTGCTTCACCTCTATCGGCTGCTCTGGGCCTCGGCGGTGCTGAACGTGCTGGGCGTGCTCCTGGGCATCCTCACGGCAGCTGTCCTGGGGGCCTTCAAGGACATGGTGAGTCGGGCCCGGGTGCTGGCCCTCCAGACGGGTCGGGGCTCGGGGCCCACGTCCGCCGGGGTGGGCAGGGTGGGCCTCCTTATCCTCACCTACACATGGGGGAGTAGAGGCTCGTGAAGACAGCCCGCAGGGTGTTGGCGACACGGCAAGCCTTCACCGGCTGTTCACACGAGCGGTTCCTCTGAGGCGCGGGCTGCCCCAAACCACTGGAGACGCGGGAGGAGTGACCGACCTGCCCCCCACCGTCTGTTCACCCCACCCCCTTACCCCCGCTGCACAGGGAACCCCCGAGCCTCCTGTCTTGGAGCCAGGGCTTCAGTCCGCATTTGCCCAAAGTAGAGGTGATCCCAACGTGTGAACCTGTGAACGGGGGCTTTAGGGCTGGGCGCCTGGCAGAGGCGGGGGCTGCCAGCCGCGGCTCCCGCTGAGCCTCCCCGCGGGCAGCGCCCTCTGCCCGCTTCTCTCTGTACGTCTGCACCGGGAGCAGCTCGCCCTTGTCCTGTCTTCTCCCTGTACCTGCTTGTTCTAGACTTCCCGCGCAGCACACAACGCCTCCTGAAGCCGGTCGCCGACTCCGGAGAGCGCACGGCACCCACCTGAGTTGGGAAAGGCCAGTGTGACCACACATGCACACCAGGCCCCCACAGGCCACACCCAAACTGGCGTCGGGCTGGCGCTTCCCGAGTGCTCTGGAGACCTTGGTCATTGGTCAATTTTAGGAGCCAAGTCCACAGTAAAATTGCTGGATGGTTCAGAATGAAGCGACGTCCAGAAGGGCCACCAGTCAGCAAAGGCCACAGAGCCGTGTCAAAGCTCTGGGGTACTGTAAGAAAGAAGGAAGGTTATTCCTTAAAATTTTACACCTACTGAGTAGTCTTGTAAGTTTAATGGATTTTATAATTTAAAGATTATCTTTAGGCCCCCAGGGCTGCCGCCAGATGCTTGCCCCGAGGAGGGCGCAGGGAGGCAGAGTGTGAGGACTGGGGTCTGCAGGAGGGTCTCCGGGGGCGGCGTGGCCTCGGGAACGTGGCAGTGCGTTTAACCCAGTCTGTGTGGGAAAGGTACCTTGAGAAATGTGGGCGGCGAGTCCTCAGGCACGCGGCTGGGCCCCGGGCAAGTCAGGGCCAGATGGGCAGGTGCAGGGAGAGAGGCCTGAGCCAGGCTGGGCTCCCAGCGTCCCCAGCAGAGCAGGGCTGCCCAAGCCGACACGTTTTGCTCCCTCATGGGAGACCCCAACCCTGCTCATCCTCCAAACCCCAAAATGGCACAAACACAGAGTCAGGCCCAGCAGAGCCCTCTCCAGCCCACAACACCCTGCCACCAGCCCTGCATGGCCCAACCCCCAGGCCGCGGGATGCAGCCTGAGGGATGCTCCCCCACAAATCCGGTCTCAGGTCTCGAGATGCTCTGCACACCCCTCCGTGTGCATGGCTCTAGTCCCCCAGGATAGCTCGTAGCTCAGCCCAGCGCACACAGTAGGTGCTCGGCAGGGTGTGGTCATGAACACGGCCGGCGAGTTGTGGGCCCCCAGGTTCCCGTTCTTTCTTAGAGTCCTTAGTTGACTCTTGGGGTGTGCAGAGGCAGCCCGGTGGTGGGGGGGTCAGGAGGTGACAGGTGCCCCTCCCTCCGAGGGTGTGCTGGTGTGGGCAGATGTGGGTGTGTTCTCTGCTTCCTTTGCTGCCCGCCCCCGCTGGTCCCCTCCCATCCCCACCGCTCAGGACCCTGCCTCCACTTACCTTCAGTGGGCGGCCACGAGTTTTCAGATACTCCCTCTCTGCTACCGAAGCCCCTCCCCGACGTGGCAGGGCCTGCCCCGCGGTGTCGGTGGGCAGAGAATCCAGGTCTGTCCGTGCAGGGAGGAACCTCAGTCTGGAAGCCCCCAAGCCTCCCTCTGGGGAGGGCTCCAGCCCACAGCCCCCTCTGGGGGCGACAGGCGGAAGGCCCAAGTCCTGGAGTCACTTGGTGAGCTCATAAGAGCGGGGCCCAGAGGGGTTGGGTGCTTTGGTGTTATGTGCACTTCTCCAGAAATCCCTGCAACCAGGGGGCGCAGCCCTGTGCTGTGGTGTCTGGGACAGCACACGTGGGCAGTCAGACCCCCTACTGCCACACCCGCGCTGAGAGACGCCCCGTAACAGATGCCCCTGGGGGGGAGGAACCAGTGGTGGGGTTTTAAGACTTATTTATTTATTTTGGGGGGGAGGGGCAGAGGGAGACAATCCCAAGCACACTTCCCACTGAGCGTGGAGCCTGATGGGGGGCTTGATCCCACACTCCCGCGATCATGACCTGAGCCGAAATCCAGGGACGGACACTTAACCTACTGAGCCACCCAGTCACCACAGAACCAGCAGTTTTCTTGCTTTTTCAAACAAAACACCAAAGAGATCCTGGCCTAACCCGGCATGTTGGCGAGTCCCTGAGACAAAGAGAAAAATAAAAAACAAAAATAAGCCCTGCTTTGAGGGGTTTAGTTCTGGCCCGAGAGGCGTCAAAGGAGGGCGGCGGGAGGACAGGGCTCCGCAGGCCATCAGCTTGCAGCCCAGGTGGCTGGCTGACGCGTGTCCATTCTCGTGACAGGTCCCCCCGTCCCAGCTGGCCTACGGCCCATCCACTCCGCCTCAGATCCTCTACAACCCCGCCCAGCAGGTCCTGGCCTACGCGGGCTTCTGCCCGGCGCCCGCGACCCTCCCCACCTGCTCGTCTCACCCTCTGCCTCTCCAGGTAGGCCCAGCGTCACCCAGGGGATGCCGGTGCGCTCCCGCCATGGGCAGCAGTCGCCCAGGACAGCCCTGGTCAGACGGGACACGAATGGGGGCTCAGGTGGAGGGAACGGGGGACCCAGTTCAGTTACAAGGTACCAGAGCCGGCATGGCGAGGGTCTTGGGGACAGTGTGAGGGAAGCCTGGCAGACGACTCCAGGCCCCTCCACATTTCTGGTCTCCTTTGCTCCATGTGGCCCTGGTGACCTGGCCTTTGGTGTCGTCCTGACCTTGCGCCTTTTCTGACCCAAGCCCGGGTACCGCGGAAGTTCACTTCAGAGTCCTGGCCAGCCGCCTGGGGCCTGTGAGCAGTTCTTTAGGGGGAACTGTGGGAGCTTGCCCTCCAGCCTTACCCACAGCAGTGGCCACCTCATAGGGCAAACCCAGTAGGACACTCGGGCCTGGGGACTCTTGTGGGGAGGGGGCTGTTTGGCGGGGCTGAGACCTCGTTCCCGGGGTGGTACTTGCCTCCAGTCCTGGGCTTGGCTTCTCTGTCTCCGCACAGCTCCATATATAGCTTGGCGGAGCCCACACGCCAGCCCAGCTGGTGCCGTGGGGTGTCCGTGAGGTCCAGAGAGGCCTCCCCGGTCCAGCAGCACGAGTGGCTGGGAGCAGGTGCGGGAGGCTCTCTGGGGCCCAGGACACGGGGCACAGCATGCGAAGGAAGGCTGTCACCTGCAGCCAGCCAGGGGAGGGCCGGCTGGGCGTGAGCTGAGTGTGCACAGGTCTCCTGGTCTGGTGCTGTCTCCACTCACCTTGAAAATGAGCCTAGCGGCTGAGCTCCCTGGTGTAGGTGGGGCCTTCGAATTCTCAGAGGGTACCCGACCCAGAAGTCTACCCGAAGTCTCCGCAAGGCTGTGCCAAGGGACGCCTCCCCCGTCCCAGGAAGCGTCGGCCAGGTAGCCACTCAGCAGGTCCTGAGTGGGCACCAGGTCCTGGTCCCATGGGGTCAACAGGTGTGGCGCCCCCAAGCAGCCTGTCCTCAAGAGGGTGAGGCCTGGCTCAAGAGCATCTTCTCTGCCTCTGTGACATGGGAGGAATGACCCCAAGGGTCAAGAAATGAGAGTGTTTGCCCACAAGCCCCGTAGCGCTCACCCCTGAGGACAGGTCATCGAACGTCACTGGGCACAGCCCTCCCTGCCACCCCGGCAGCGACACTCAGCAGCTCCACCTTCCCTGGAGCATCACCCACGTCTGCCTCCAGGCATCCCCCTTGGTCCCCACCACAGTGAGGACCGTGTTCCTCGACCGTGGCCTGTGTCCTGAGGGTTCTGCTCTGTTTCTCATCCCTTTAGTTTGCGGAGCCCAGAGTGTGAGACCCACAGCTGTAGGGAGGCTGGGTCCATGGCTGGTGGGCCACCTTTGGGGACAAACCCCAGTGCAGAAACGCGGACCTGAGTGCAGGCTGGATTGGCCCAGTTGTCACTCTTCCACTCCGGGGTGGGGGGGTGTGCCCCCAAGCGCTGGGCCCCCAATCCTGTCAGGGCGCCTGCTCCCATCTGATGCCTCGCACAAGCTTGGTTGTGAGGACCGGGTGCACCCCAAGCGCCAGCCTGACTCGGTCCTTGGAGGCGGGCAGCTACTGGGGGGTCTTCTGAGTCTGGGTCCTAAGCTCCGGGCGGCGCCGGGCGGGCGTCCTGCTCTTGCAGGTCATGATGCGTCTTCTCGGAAGATGTGCCCCTTGTAGGGCATGGGGCGTGGTAGTGTCCTTCACTGTCAGCCGCGGGGCGGGCGAGCTGGACCGCCCCATTCCATCCTCAGCCGCCGTTGTCCGAACACAGATGCTCCTTCTGTGCCCCCGGGGGGCAGCCTGGGCTTTCCTCCCCGTGCCTCATCGGCCTCTATCACCAGCGTGTGCAGGATCATAACGACATACACACCAACAATCAGATTTCGAGGAGATGACTGACTGGGGGGCTCCCTGTGTCTCCTGGGGGGAGAGGGGAACTGATGCTCTGATTCCATGACCAACAGAGAGGGAAAGGGAGTGCTTGAAGCGCTGTCACAGCAGCAAAGTACCCACCGTGTAATAGCAGGGAGGGGCTGGCAGGTGGGGGCTGTTTGGAGCCGTTCACTGAAAGACCTTAAAGGGAACCCACCTCCCCTGCTCCTAGTGGTCACCTGGTCAGGACACACAGGAGGGGCTCGGTGTCATGATGTGTGCGAACAAAGATGGAAGCAGAGGTTTGGCTGCATCCTATGACCAAGCAGTGTCTTGTCTGCTTTCCTGATGGGGCCACCTGTGTGAGCAGAGCTGTCCCAGTGAGGCCCTGTCCACCAGACGTTTTCCTCATGATTCACAGCAGTTTTCTTTGTGGTCCGTGGTGGTTTAGTCTATAGTTCATGGTGGTTTCGTCTGTGGTCTGTGGTGGTTTCGTCTGTGGTCTGTGGTGGTTTACTCTGTGGTCTGTGATAGTTTACTCCATGGTCTGTGGTGGTTTACTCTGTGGTCTGTAGTGGTTTAGTCCATGGTTCAAACTGGTTTAGTCTGTGGTCTGTGGTGGTTTAGTCCGTGGTTTGTGGTAGTTTAGTTCATGGTTCATGGTAGTTTAGTCTGTGGTCTGTGGTGGTTTAGTCTGTGGTTTGTGGTGGTTTACCCCATGGTCTGTGGTGGTTTAGTCTGTGGTTCATGGTGGTTTACTCCATGGTCTCTCAGCTGCTCGTTTCCAGTGGAGAGCTAGTGGACACATGCATGGTAAAGACTGGGAGCTCCCAGCAGACCACAGAGAATGTTCTCTAGAAGTTTGGTTTGTTCCCCATGGTCAGAAGGGAGAAACAGAGGTGGGTAGAGCCCCAGCCATTGGATTCTGAAGCCCATGCTGAGAACTCTGAGTAGGGCAGTATTCTTGGGTTCAGCTACGGCTTATGAGGAAATTCCTCTTTCAGAATGCTAAGGCCCTGGGATCCCTGGCCTCCTTGGTGGGGAGGGGTCCAGAGAACAGATGCACTGGCCTCTCAGGGGCCCTGGACACCTGGCAGGTGGAGAGCAAAGGGACCACAGCACCACCGGGAGATCAGAGCTCGTAAACACACTGTATTTCACAGAGGGGACTGTTTGATTTAATTATTTATTTATTTAGGCTTTTAAATTTTTTATTTTAAAAAATAAACAGCCAAGAATAATTTATTTTTCCTGTGGAAAAATGATCATGACTTATTTGAGATTTAATTGCAGCAGGATAAAGTGAGCTTTTGTATGGTTCAGGTACAACACATCTTTGCAAAGCTAAATAAGCTGAACGCTGAACCTTTTACATTAACTGAGTTAAATTTTCACATTACCAGTTGTTTTTATGGCTTATATAATCACTTAACAATTTTTCAAAAATCATTTAAAATGACTGAAAAACAAAGGTCTCCAATATCTATGAAATAAGTAAAATAGCAGAATCAGAACACTTCTTCAAGAAAATGGTTAATGGCTTAATTGTTATTGTCTACTCTTATCAGATGAGTTGAGAAAATGAATTCACTTGGAATTTTTGCTTTAGTTTTTCTAGTAAATACTGTACTACTTATTTACTGTGTTTAAACCTTAAGCTCAAATCCCATATCTTAATAATCCAGAGTTGAAGGCTTTCCACCTTGACACTGGATAGCAGAGCTTCCTTGAGGCTATTAAGATGGGCCACCATTAGTAACTGCTTTAACCTTGACTGAGCAGGCTTAGCAATTAATCCCATTCCAGGGATGTTTGGGTGGCTCAGTCGGTTGAGCGTCTGCCTTCAGCTCAGGTCATGATCTCAAGGTCCCGGGACCGAGCCCCACATCGGGCTCCCCGCTCAGTGGCCAGTCTGCTTCTCCCTCTCCCTCTGTGACCTCTTTTGCTCTCATTATCTCTAATAAATAAATATCTTTAAAAAAAAGTCAATTCCATTCCACCTGCACATTCATTCTGATTTGCAACAATGATAACACAAGATCTGGACGAAAAGATTATGAGAAAACGAACAAGAAATACCCTAAAAGTTACCATCTTCCTCTGGCAGAAAACCAGGGAGTCTGTTTTTTTTTAAGTGAGAAAAAACCCACACAGATTCAGTTCCCCTATGCAGCCCTTGCTTATTCCATTTTTTATTTCAATTTTAGATAAAAATGGATATAGGGCTACATGGAAAATTAACATCAACATCTAGAGCACCATAAATCAAGACAAGATGATGAGAAATAAGCATGTCTGTTTTCTTCCAGAACTCCTTTACAACTCTGCTTTCTTGGAAGGGAATTCATGAGCTGTAATACTTGAGATTTTCATCTGTAGGTTTGAGGATTTTCTTACCTGCCATATTCACCACCCATCCGGGGCAAGACCAAAGAAAATCTGCCTTGGGTCCTTTCAAGTACTAAGCATTTTGAAGAGTTCATCTTTAGTGATATCAGGTAAAATATAGCCATACTTCTTGGCAAGTTCAAGTCTTGCTTCAGGAAATTTGGCAGGATCGGCCAGGTAAACACAATTCTTTGCATCAGTATAATACGGTACCAGTGCTTCAGGCGGAAGCATTCGTTTTGGAATGGGTTGTCCGTGCAGAAAGAATGGAACGGGTTTACACGGAATTTCTAGACTTCTTGGGTCATAGAAGGCCATAGTAACAACACCACCGTTTTTCTCAGTTGCAGCAATGGCTAGTTCTGAAGCCAACTGCACTTCAATATTAACTTTTGCCTTAAAGGTGTCAGCACCCTCCTCTACCAGCTGGACACCATAATCCCTTTTAGGTGGCTGGATGGTCACACCTCTTCCACTGACCAGCTGAGTAAGTCAATAAGTTGAGTAGGATCCACTTGACCCAAATCAATAGGATACTTCAATCTATTGAGACTCAAAGGCTGATACTGGCTTCTGAAGCTATGACCTTCATTAAACCCGTATTTTGGGATTCGAAGGTAAAATGGAGTCTGGCCTCCCTCAAAGCCCAGTCTGGGCCGGGTTCCTCTCTGACGCTCTCCTTTATGGCCTCGGCCACATTTTCTACTTCTTCTCTGACCTCTTCGCCGTCTTTCCGGTTTCCTAGAGCCTGGATTCGGCTTTGGGTTGGCCAAGCTCACATGGGGCAGGGCCTGGAGCAGGTCCAGGGCCCTTGCCCCACTGCCCTGCATGGGACCGGTCATTACATGCAGAGCCAAGACCGTCCAAGGGCGCCCGGGGTGGCCTGCTTTAATTATTTAAAGATTGCTTTTAAGTAGGCATTTTTAACCATTAGAACTTAAGGGGAAAAATTTTAAGAGGTTTGTTGGCAGGTGGAGAAAAACTGGAAATTTTATTGATTTAAAAATGGGCCATATCCAACATTTTTCTTCTCAGAATCACTTTTACTTGAGTGTATGTGTGTTAGTCAGGGTTCCCCAGGGAAATAGAGCCCATAGGATGTGTGCACATATATAGATGAGACAGATATTGCTACAGAGAGACAGAGAGACGGAGAGACAGAGACAGAGACAAAGAGTGACAGAGAGACAGAGAGATGTAGACAGAGAGACAGAGAGACAGAGACAAAGAGTGACAGAGAGACAGAGAGATGTAGACAGAGAGACAAGACAGAGAGACAGAGACAGAGAGACAGAGACAGAGACAGAGTGACAGAGAGACAGAGAGATGTAGACAGAGAGACAGACAGAAAGACAGACAGAGAGACAGTGACAGAGAGACAGAGACAGAGAGACAGAGACAAAGAGTGACAGAGAGACAGAGAGATGTAGACAGAGAGACAAGACAGACAGAGACTGAGAGACAGAGAGACAGACAGAGAGACAGAGACAGAGAGACAGATAGTGACAGAGACAGACAGACAGACAGAACCCAGAACCTCCAAGTGGGACAGACGCAGGCTGTAGACCAGGGAAGAACGGATCTTGCAGGCTCAGTCACCCAGAGGCAGAGTCCCTCTTTCCTGGGAACTCACTCTTTTCCTCTTAAGACCTTCAAATGACTGGGTGGATTAATATGTCAATTGCATCTAGAAAACACTTTCACAGCAACATCCAGTGGGCACCAAGGCCTGGCCGAGTGGACACATAAAATTAACCATTGAGTTATATTGAAAATGTTGATGTCTTAGTTTTTCCTGAAAATAGGAAGTGCTGGGTGAACCCAGAGGCCCCCCCCCCCCCCGATGCTCTGGGCAGCCTCTTCCTTGGACATGTTTGTACTTTGGGGCAAGACTCATGCACAGCGGGTGCACGGCTGGGAAGCCAGCAATTCCGAGAATGGGCATCTCTGCAGGGGTGCAGGGGCAGACTGCGTGCAGAGGAGACCCCTCGGACCACATGGGGCCCTCCCTCTGGCCTCACTGATATACTCTGATCAAGGAGCCTGGGTTGGGTGGGTGGCCCTGGGTGCGGAGGGAGCCTGGGCCCCACGAGGACTCTTTCTGGGGTGCTGGTGGTGCTCGGCATGCTGTCGTGCTCCATGGGGGCTGTGTGTGGGGCTGGCCCCTCCGTGGACTGAGGACACCTTTCTGTTCCCTTGCAGCGTGGCGGCTGCTTCCCAGCCTCAAGTCCCGGGAACCCCCCTCTGTCCGAGGATGCGCAGCCTCCCAACGCCCCACCTCTCTGTGCTCCAGCCCACTTCCTCCCAGGGGAGAAGCCCCCCCCTTACACTCCATGACGCACGGGGGTCAACTGAAAATTAGTTTAGTTTTGGTTTCTTAAAAAACAAAGCAGCCTCTACAAACCCTGCTTCTGTGGCCAACCTCCTAGAGACATGAGGGGAATGTTCCTGAAGTCTGTGCCCTCTTTCCCCTCCTGGGCACCTCGGTGGGCAGAGAGGCCAAGACCAGGGGTGGGGACAGAGCCCCAGGCAACCGAGGCCCCAGGCAGCACCTCAGCTCGGCTGCCTGGCCCAGAGTGGAAGCCAGACACCAAATAGATCCAGAATTCCCACCTGGAGCCTCCTTGCTCTCATATTCTGTTATCACTTACTAAACAAAATTTGCTTTCTGACTATCTCCCTAATGAGCTCATTATTATTATTCTGCAAAGGGAATATGGCCCCGTGTGAGGTTATTTTAAGATGTGTTGTATGCTTACATATTTATAAGTGTGTCCCCATGAAGCTCAGGGGTTCCATGCTCAATGCTGTGCTCTCTCCGCATGCCCTCGATGGGGATGAAAAGACGCTTTGGCTCAAATATCCAATGCTGCTTGTAAGGCGTGTGCGTTCCCTGAGGTCTGTGTGTGCTTTCTTTCCAAATCTGCCGTCACACCTGCCAAAAGACTTGCCACCTGAGGCTACATGCTTCCTATTCAAGGCGTCTGGGCTACCAGCTGCCATCTTTCATGGATTATTCTAGAGGCTGTCCAATCTGCTAAACAGGGAGCCCCATATGGGGTCCCCCTTGCCTGCAGAACAGATACCTCTAAGACCCAATCTCTCTGCTCCACGTGACCACCGGGGTGGCTGGCTCTTGAGGCCCTTTAGCCAGAGCCTGGGGTGCAGGTCTGCCTCCTGCAGACCAATGGCCGTTGACCAGGACACACCTGGTGCAGCAAGCAAGTGTGCACCCACCTGGGCAGCGATCAAATCCTGGCTGAGTGACAGGCCAGAGTCCTAAATTACAGTCCGGGGTCACTGGGGAAAAAAGATAAGCAGAGGGCGCCTGGGTGGCTCAGTTGGTTAAGCGACTGCCTTCGGCTCAGGTCATGGTCCCGGCGTCCTGGGATCGAGTCCCACATCGGGCTCCCGGCTCGGCGGGGAGCCTGCTTCTCCCTCTGACCCTCTCCCCTCTCATGCTGTTTCTCTCTCTCTCTCTCTCAAATAAATAAATAAATAAAATCTTTAAAAAAAAAAA